>NC_142530.1:625000-792500 GCF_964205215.1 Stylophora pistillata
TATGCCCGAAGACTGAGGAGGAGATTTGTGAGTTGGTGCGGATGGCGTGATCTTTGCGTGATCTTATTTAGAACAGTATTTTCGAAATTAGTAACCGCTGACCAACCCCTTTTTCCTCGGTGGCTTGGATGGATGATGGAAGACAAGGGTAAAGGTTCTGCGAAGGAAACTGCGAAGGTGAAATTTACAAGTCTGCGGAATCAAGTGTATAACTTACTTCGTCAAGGGGTAAGTGATTATTTGGATCAGTCGCTAAAGGAAGGTTTAAGTTTGATAACTTTTATATCTGATAAAATATGCTCAGTGGTGTGAATGGGTTTCTTTTTTCAACACCCATACTTTTGTGGTGGTTAGTTTTAGAGGTTTTTCATTATTTTTAAGCAATCCCAGAAGGACACTCATGACGGAGACTCTTCCGAAATCCTGCCTGAGGCTGTATATAAGGTGTGTAAGAAAAAATACCTCGAAGCTTTAGGATTTTACTTCCATGATTTTATAAACATAATGTGTCCACTAAAATAATCAGCATAATACAGTTATTTTGGAAATTATTTATCAGCTTGAATGGTTTTATGTTGACCAGAGATGGCAGGGGAAGATTTTAAAGATTTTCTTGTTGATCTTTTGGATTTTGTTCGAGATAATTCGATGAGCGGATGGCCTGGTGCGCGTGAATAGCACCTTATGTAGTTAACCAAGATCACACTGACAATATCACTCGAAACATCATCAAAATTATTTTGTGTTCTGTTTAGGATGATGTTCGGGAATTTCAGGATGACCCTCGTTCCGATGAAGAGGTGTGTTTTTCTATGAATTGTTTCTGTTTCAACAGTGTAGAATTTGAAAAATGTTTGATGAGCGAAGAGGGAGATGATAATTGTTGTTGTTTTTGTTTTTATTCTGTTCATAGTTATTTGCATACTCATTCTCTGATGCTGTCTTCCAGGTGTTAGGAGCAATAAAGGACATCTATTTCAATGACTCCTCATTTGATTCCAGTGATTATGAGCTTCATGTAAGTATTCTGCTTATTCCTAAATTTTACTCAGTTCTATCCTTATTTAAAACCCAGGTGGGATCATTCATATTCATTGAAACATCAAATTATTGTTAATATTGCTGATATTAAAAAATCAGTCAGGCAGCTTAGCTGAGGGATTTTTGGGTACCAAATGAAAATAGAAGCAGGAGAGCTGCAAAATCTGGCAGTGGAGGTTGGAGTGCAGCAACCACCTGTTAGAAGACACCTGCTTTCTGATTCCTGCTGCTTCAGACACCTATTTGTCATTGTACTTCATCTGACCAATCACAAGAGAGTTTGGCAAATGAAACTTGTCATTTCAGATGCAGAAATCAAAACATATCCTTGGGAACTTTGTTTGTATTTTGATGCTGGTAAAGAATGAAACAAAAAAGATGGTCTATTAAGAAAGGTCCCACAAAAGACTAACAATTTAATATATATATATATAGAAGAACTTTTAGCTGTCAATTTAAACGATGTGTGGAATAAATCGCTTCTCAAAAGCCAAGGATTAATTCACTGATTTGAACTATTGATACAGAAGCAAGTAGTGATCTCTATTTTTGATAAACTGAGGACTTTTTTGATCAACTTGAGATATTTATATTGTAGAAAAACAATCCCTGTGCCTTTCCAGTTTTCACTAACCACTATCTTTCATAATTTAACTCTTACATTTTCGTGTTATAGCAACTTCCAGAAGTCTTGGACCTTGATGATCTGGATGATTATCGAAATGACCTACGGAGACAGCTTCAGGCAGTAAGCTCAGTTATTTTGTTCATGGCATCTTTACCAGGATGCAGACCAAATAACTTGTTTGTAATTTGTTTAAGGTCTCAAAAACACTTTACAAGAAAGTTCTGGAAAACCACAGTGCTTATGTGCAGGTAATGTTATTTGAAAGAGTTCGTTTTGTTTCATGAATCTTACAATAGTTGAAAAAAGGAGATGGTTCTGTTATTAGTGGGTACTGACATTTTTCCGTTGGTTCTTTAATTGTAGGAATTACAAAGAGTAATGGACCTGGAAGAATCATTACATACTGCTTCTTCAATCTGTGACAGAGGACGAAGGTTGGATCAAGTTCTTTTCTTGTTTCTTCCTTAGCATAACTGTTTTGTTATTGACTTTTGAAATATACCTTTTAGACACTTGGATCGGGCTAAGAGAGGAGTATCTGCGGGTGGATTAGGAATATTGGCTAAACATCGAAAGAAGCAGCACCTACGTATCTTACTAGACTCCTTAAGAACAATAAAGACACTGGTGAGGAACAATTTGTTGAATTCTTTGTAAGCACTATGATTGGTGTTGAGTAGAACAATAGCACAGACAGACTACAGAAATATTTCATCACACCCCAATTTACATTTATTTCCCTTTATTAAAAATTGAATTTTTACATCTCCCAATTCAAGCAAAGGACAGATGTCAGACTCAAAGAAATGCTTGAGGTATGAGCAAGATAATGGGAAACATATACTAGATATTATCAGTTACCAATGTAACTAATAATTAGTTGTTAAAAATGTTTGAAAAGACAACATCATGATACCTTAGCTACCACAAAAAATTGGTGACAATTTTAAAAAGGATGTAGAATTTAACAAGAATGTACTCAGTAGACTTTTAGTGGTGAATAACTTATTATTCACCAGCAAAGGGGTCTTTACTTTGAAGAATTTTAACAGAGCTCTTTAGGATGCTTTTTCACTATAAAGTTGAACTTTGAATTACATCTGTCCAGCAAATAACTTTATATTTGTTTTCCTTTCTCTTTTAATTCTCTTTATAATTTTTTACTGATAACCTTTTCCACAGACAAATACAGTATCTCACTTAGCAAATTAATAAGTAACTAGTAGGAAACTGGATAATTCAAAGAAGAATATCTTATATGTAATTTGAATATTGTTTACCACTCAGTTCTTTGTTCTGCCTCTAAGGTAGTAAGACTATATTAATCTGCAGCAGCTTCAAACTCCCAAATTGTTTCCATGACCACCAGAAACCTTATAAGAACCAATGAGATAGCAGAATTTGTAACTGTGTTATTCAATGTTATTTTTTTTGTGTGTCAGTGGCACCTGCAGGTTTTTTTCTGTCTGTGTCAGCTGACTTTGCCATATTGTTGTAAAAACTACACCTGTCTTAGTTTGTCACCCTTGGTATTCAGTGACAGAATTCACAAAATTAATGGTTTTACATTTTTCTGTAGGAAGAGGATTATCCTGGTGCTATTGACCTGTGCCTTGAGTGCGAGAAGGCAGCCAGGGCATTCAAACATTACAGCTGTATAAGGTAACTATGTGGTTCTGCTCCCACACTGGTTGTGCCTAGGACCACAGCTGGCATCTTACCATTACAAAAGATTTTGAAACATGGAAATCATCATAAGTAAACTAAAAGGTTCTGTTGATTGATTAGAAGTGGGTTTGATGTACACCTGATATCTTAAAATCACATGATAATGGGAACTAAAGCCATCAAGATTGGCAGGACAAAAGCAAAACTTTTTTCCTTGTAGGGCCTGGATTTTTTAACTTGATCAAACAAACTGTATACATTAGCCTTTTTATTAAGGCAACTGAGTGTAGTCCCCTCCTCACAGACACCTCTTTGTTAAGGACAGTTTCCTTTGTCATGACAAGTTTCTTAATAATTGTTCTTTTAAATAATACAAAAACTTCAATAACACAGATCCTCTCTAATCAGGCAATGGACACTTAATCTAAACCAGTCTGTGTAATTCATTGTCTTTGATTTTCAGTGAATTGAGTTCAAACTTACAAGAGACTCTTATAGACATTGAGGTAAGTTTCCAGTCAATGTATCAGTTATTTCTATCCCAAGCTAATCATATCAACAGTCTTCTAAGCCAGAAGTCCTGTTGTAAACTGACTGTGAATCGCACCTACCTTAAAGTTTATATTATCTATAATTTCAATATTGCCACCTCCAGGTTAGCTCAATGGATAGAATGCTGGCCTTTTGTGTGGGAGGTTGAGGGTTCGAGCCCCGGCCTGACCAACACTCAGGGTCTTAAAATAATTGAGAAGAATTTGCTACCTTTCTATAACAAGAAATGGTTAGATATTCTAGTCTTCTCGGATAGGTACGAATAAGTGGAGGTCCCGTCTCCTGCAGGGTTGGGGTAGGATAAGTTAATTTCCCACACACGAGATTACTGTGTGATGGATATCCTCCCCTGGGGTGGGATGGGTGGGATATTGGGTGCACTTAATTTTGAGCCTCGCTCTGTTGTGCGACCCTCACCACACTCTGGTGAAAGTGATTAAATAATAAACAATGAGTTCTGAATGATGCACCTTTTCTTAAGGTAGATTACATGTACTCAGTTTGTACCATTACAAATCCTTAAACTTAAATCACTGCAATTTCTCCTGACTATTTCCTCTTCCAGAAACAACTTGATGTGGCTCTAGGGAAGATGTGCAAAAACTTTACTCCCGTGAATTATGAACGGCTGCTGACTGCTTACAGATACCTGGGCAAGACACAGATTGCAATGGATAAACTGATCATACATTTCATGACAGCCATTAATCACGAATCATTTTCTGTTGTAATGGATCACCTTGGGGTACTTACTGCTTTTATAAAGATCAGGATGTTAATTGAAAATTATATTATGTAGCCTTGATTTAGGAGTCCAACTGTAGAAAAAAGTCATCCATTAAATGGGAACTCGGTGAATATATACCTGTTGATCTGATAGGTGTATATAGAACCCTGGTAATTTTTCAGCCTGGCTAAATGTTAATTGTTATCATTTCTAGATGTTTGATTGGAAAAAAAGTCATTAGATAGTCATGTGTTATTAAGCAGAAAATGTTAATTATCAATTCTTGAAATGTCTGCCCTGTTTTTGCTATATTTAGGAATTTTCTTCTGAAGTTATTACTGAAGATGGCTTTCAGCATCTTCATTTTGAGGAGCACTGCAAGGTAAAACTATCTCTTTATTTGATTATTTTGTAGTAACAGATTTACAAATTGATATTTCTCCATTGGGTCAACAAACCAATTACAGTTATAATTTTTTTTTCAGAAAGTTGGAGCTGAACAGTTTACCTCATGTCTATCAGATCTTTGTAAGGTAGGAATCGCAGGAACTACAGCACTCTGACCTGCAACCATTCAGATTAACTGGATAACAGTTTTCCCAATGAAGTTGCCATGAAATTTGCCAATTTGGTGACCTCTAATGGCTGCCATAAGCCATATACTTATTTAGTGTACAAAGTTATGTTTTTAATTAAAAAAAAAAACTGTTCAGTCTGTAGTTGAATTAATCAGGTTTTTTAAGTGATAGGGGCACGGATTTCCAAGCTCTATGTTGTTTTTGTCTTGTATCTTTTTTCAGTATTATAATTTCATGTTTGTCTGACAGAAATTCAAATTCTTTAGGTGTTGTGGTCACTGATGTTAAGCTATCATCATATTATCAAATGGCATGAACAATATGATCCTGCTATGCACATCAGTGAGACTGAACAAGATGAACCATCAGCAGAGGCAACTTATAACAAAAATTACATTCAACAGAAACTAGAACATGGACTAAATAGGATATGGAAGGTTTGTTTTAACAATGAGTTTGGGTAGGAAGTGCACCTTGGTCTTAACAAGCACCACTGTGCTTCACCCCCAACATGGCATTGTTTTCTCTCTTGCCTACCGAGCACTTCTTGAACAACTTGTCAATTAACAGTTATTCACCAAAGTGGAGTTGAATATCATTAAATATTTACCAAGCATAAAAAGTGTCAAGGTAAATATCCACCATTTTCACTGACTCAGAGGTGAATAATCAATTTAGTGGATACCACACATAAACCAAAAACAGATGGAAAAATGGTAGGAAATGAAATTGCAGTTGCACAATTTTGTCTTTTTTGGCTACCAAGAGGAGAATATTACTTGCTAATTGAACTGAATTAGCCAATCAGCACAAGCAAAAAGCACAATTCACCTGTGTGGTATGTACCAATTTTTTATGGATCTGGGATAAAGGAAATAGCCATGAAATGTAATAAGTTGAATACTATTTACTTGATTAATGACAGAGTATACATGATTGCAAATTAAGTAACAGAGTGTTGTATTTCTTACCCATTAGGAAGTCCAGGAGAGAATCAAAACACATCTTCTTGCTCATGACCTGTCTTATTTCAAATATGATGACTTCATTTATGTTTTGGATCTTGTCAACAGGTAGGGTTACAGCTGTGAGCAGTATCAATTGAAATAAAAGATTCATATGTTAAATGATCTACAAGCAAAACTGATGTATGTGCATGTTTACAAAAATATATTTGAAATTGTGAAATTACGTAGCAGATATATTTTGTCTTTAAATATTAATAAATTTGTGACATGTTTTCTTGTCATAGGTTGATAGCTGTTGGTGAAGAGTTTTGTGGCAGCACATCAGAGGATCTCCATGATTCTATACGAACACAAACTGTGAAATATTTCAAGACTTACCACAGGTCAAGAATGGATGAACTTCGAATGTTTCTTGAAAATGATGCTTGGGAGTTATGTCCTGTGAAGGCATCTTTCAAAATTGTGGACCTTTCAGTAAGTAGAAACTCATAGACTTGTGTTACACTGGACTTGAGAGATTTACTTTAAAAGATTTTCGGCACATTCTCTGCAGGAATTTCGTTTTATGAAACATCAGCATCCACTCATCAAAACTCACAAAAGAACAGGATCAGGAACGGTTCAAGTCACCACAGACACAGGTATTTACACTTTCACTTAATGTTGTGTATAGGTAGTATACAACAAAGAAATGAGAAAAAAAAAAAAAAAGGAAAACAGAGCTGTTACAGTTTATGTATTAAAAAATGAGAATTTTCTGCATTTTCAGTGCCTATTGTTATATGTAGTTGTGGAAATTCCTGTCAGCAGCCATTGATCAGGCATTGCCCCTTTAGCCACTTACACAATGTATACACGTGTGAGAGAGAGGCCCATTTAAAAGAGTTTCCACCATTTATCAATCTTTTTGAAGTTCTTAATACACATATAGGCCAATTTTCTGAAGGTTTCTCTCACCTGATTGAATTAAAACTTTTAACAGGTTTCTTCCCAAGATATTCCACTCATGGTAATCCTTTTGATGATGTGTATGTTGAAGATGAAGGGGAGGATGTATTGGCAGAAAATGGAGTGAGTTTTATTCTTCTTTCAGATGGAAAAAGCTTTATTAACTTAAAGTTCACCAGAATTTGAACAAATAAGACAACCTCTAAATTTAACTTAAAGTTCACTAGAATTTGAACAAATAAGACAACCTCTAAATACCTGTGATATGTCACTCTGTAAATCATGATAAATATAAGTATGTAAATTTGTTTCTAAAGATTTGTACATTGTACAGGTGGAAGAACAAGAGGACACGTAGTCCCCTACTAGGTTCATCCACCTAAACCCAACCCACCCATCCCACCCTGGGGAAGGACATCCATCACACAGTAATCTTGTGCGTGGGAAATTAACGTCTCCTACCCCTCCTGCAGAAGATGGGACCTCCATTTATTCGTCCCTATCCAACAAGACTAGAATATCTAACCATTTCTTGATGTTGTAGAGGGTAGCATATTCTTCTCAATTATTTTAAGACCTTGAGTGTTGGTCCGGCCGGGGCTCGAACCCTCGACCTCCTGCCCATCAGTCCAGTGCTCTATCCATTGAGCTAACTTGGAGGCGGTCTAAATTTTTGTTCTATATAGAGATATATAAAATGGGTTGGTGAGGCAGCCTTTGAAACATGTAAAGCTCAATTTAAAGTAACAAATGGAAATTATAATGCACAGGCCACATGACCAGACTCTGATAGAGCACACATGTTGTAGCATGTGACACTTTCTGCTAGACAAACTTTAAACTGCTTATGATACTGACAGTATGGGATGTGAAGTCTATTTCTTCACTCTCAAGGAAATAGTAGATGGTGATGTTAATGAAAATGAAAAGAAATCCAGAGGACTTAGTCAAGATGATGATGAAGAAGATGATGAAGATGATGATATTCCAGGTAAAAGGAATTGGTGTTTCTTTTTATCTGATGTGTTTTTTTCACCCAATCTTGCAATCTGTAGTGCTCCATTTTTTTAAATTTAGTTTACCTGTTCCTTGGTTCTTCTTTTTAGAGGAACTCAAGTTGGATTATGTGGATGAAAGGACTGGTGAAATTCCATTGAGCAGGTGTGATGTGGATAGTCTGTCTCTATTCCATCTGCTGCACAACAGATGGGAGTACAATGCAACTACTGACACTCTTCTGTTTTCTAATGAACTCTTAGCTGCATGAAAGTAGTCCTCTGAGGCAATAACAAAACAAATCCATAAGGATGTCAATACTGAATCACATCTGTTGAAAACCAACTAACCCCATGACATAGTCTACATTACAAGTGACTATGTTGGGGAACAGCATTATATTTCACCTCAGTCAACAACTTAATACAGATGTACAGTCAAGTACTTTGAAGGTGGTTCCTTAATTGAAAATATGATTTTATTTTAGGACAGAAAGCTCTGCTCATAGCAGAAAACATCAAAAATTTTTGTCTAAAGTTCCGTGTATCACCAACACAACCCTCAATGTGTTGAGAGTGTTTGGTAGGTATAATAATTATCTGAGTTTGTGTCTGACTGTATACATGTTCCAGAATACTGCCACTTGTAATGAGGTTTTTATTTAAAAAAAAAAAAATGAACACAAAAACAAAAGAAGAAAAAGGAGAAGAAATAGTGTATTAATTAACAAAACTGTCTGTTTGGAGCTATAAGTGAAGGTTTGCCAGTCGTTGTTGTCAGGTTTTGGCTTGTGACAATCTGTAACTCTAGACAGCCCTTTTGATTTCAACTGATGTTATCATGACAGGAGTTCTGGTTTGGTATCTACTTAAATTATTTATCTTTACTATCTTGTAGGTATTCTTAACACTATAATCATGTAACTGAAACTGGTTGTGTTCATTGTAGGTAAATACATGCAAATGATGAATGTATTGAAGCCCATAGCCTTTGATGTTGTGATCTGCATGTCACAGTTGTTTGATTACTACTTGTTTGCTGTGAGTAATACGTTACTGTTGGCTTTCTTCCTTGCTGCAACACCATTCTGTTGTTAAGGTGACTGTGCACCTTCAGGGGTGTCTTGCGTGCAAGCAATGTAGCGTGTGCAGTTTAAACTGTAGATATCTAAACCCCTATATCAAATTAAAGCTTATAGGACTGGCTAACAGACTATACCAAAAACTTTTAAAAAAATGAATTGTCAAATTTTTCACAACTTCTAAATGCAACCGCTCGAATCACCTTTTAAGAGCTACAAGTCAAAGGGAATTTGTTCGATTGCTCTCAAATTTTGACAGTAGCTAGTTTTACATATAAACAACGTAAACTTGTCTCCAAATTAATTTTTTATTTCTAAGTACTTTTTTTTAAGAGCGATTTTTGTATTATCACTGTAGTGTATTGTACCGGAAGTGTGAAAAGGTTGTGTTTGTAGGCATCCCGTGATACCTAGTGAAAGTTGTTGTTGTGGTACTCGTTGGCTGCCATGTGGATAGTGTGTGGATTAAAGCATTGAAATCAAAGAACATCGAAGGTTTTTATTGCCGTATATCTAAATATCACAATCACTCCACATTTTTCTAATCCTATTTCAAAAATGTTCTCTAACTTTTCACTGAAATTGAATATGGCAAATCGCAGACACGTTTTTTTAGTGCTTTGGCCCTGGAAATGGAGGAACACATTAAATAAGCCAAAAACAAAATTCGCTTTGACATGTAATGTTCAAAAGGTGATTCGGGTGCTTGCATTTAGAAGTCGTGAAAAATTTGACGATTCATTGTTTTTCAAAATTTTTGGTATAGTCTGATAGCCAGTCCTATAAGCTTTAATTTAATACAGAGGTTTAGATATCTGCAGTTTCAACTGGATGTGCTACATCGCTTGCACACAAGACACTCCTGAAGGTGCATGGTAACCTTAAAAAAGCTAAGAACTAGCAGTCGTGAGGCAAATCTCAAGTGTCTGAGGGCTTTACACTCTTGCTCACCCCAGTTAAGTCAGTAAGTAACAGGTAATCAAATGATCTTTACAGGTGAGCTGCCATGAGTAATTGGAGAAATTGCTCAAAAAGAAGCCTAAAAAATTTCATGCTTTAACAATAGATAAACCCGATTCTTCCATATACCTGCTGGACCCTGTTACTAACTGAGTGACAAGGTCACATGACATATATATATATTTTTTGTTATTGTTTCTTGTAGGGGAATATAGTCACAACCTGTTAGTTTGGAATTAGTCTTATTTTGAAGTGGAGGGTTCTTTTTTCTCAATTTCTTTCATTTTAACTTAAACATTAGAATCATTTTATCCCTTGGTCTGATAGATTAACAAATCTTTATTCTGTATTTCTTCATTGTGACTAGATTCCTAAACAGGGAACAAACAACCTACTAAAAATGCACCTTGTTTGTTAAATGTGTCTTCTAATTGTTAGCTTGATTCAGTGAGAGAAACACTTGAATCTCATAGTGGCCTGAAACTCTTTTCAGGTTTCTTTTCTTCAATTTTCTTCAGTTGTAGCTCGCACGTGAAGATTGTTTCATTGCATGTTCTTATTGGCTGCTCAACATTGTTTATAGTTTATATTTCATACAAACTATTTAGTGCCATATTAACCATGTAAGTGAAAAACTCCAACTAACTTCTACTTTCAACACACTACTGTGGAGTTTTCACAACTGTGTGTTGAAAGTAGAAGTTAGTTAGAGTTTTTCACTTACATGGTTAATATGGCATTAAGTAATACTTTCTTGGCTTCGATAAGTAGAATTTCACAACAAACGATTTAGTTTGTTTAGTTTAAACCACTAGGGAAAAATTGTATACCAAACATCACTCCTTTCTTATTTCTTATGTAGTGAATTGATGAGAATAAATTTTTTGCAGGTTGCATCATTTTTTGCCCCAGAAGTAATGGTGAGAATGTGAAACAGTCTTTTTAAAAAAATTATAAATATGAATTTAAGAAAGTTAAATAATATTGCCTGTTAAGTAAATTATTAACCACTTGTGCCGATTAGTTTTAGTGTCATACTTAAGAAGATTCCTTCAATGAATTATTACAGAATGATATTATTTTTATCATTAATTCTGGTTGATATTAGGTGGATGGTAGTGCCCATGGTTTGAGTATAAAGCTGAGGACAAGTTTAAAAAGAATTTCAGACAATCTTATTCAACATGTAAGTACCATAAACACAAGTCACGACTGTCTTAATACAGCTAATAACATCACAGCAAAATTGACCAATCAGTTCTCAGCCAGACTTATTAGTGACAAACAACTCCTTGGCTCAGATGATGAAGTCTACTTTGGTGGTCAAATCATTAGTTCCCACTTAACTCCTGTAAATAGTAGAAATCACTTTCAAAAAGTGCAGTTAACTGTCAATCTCAAAATAATTATAATGAATTTATTTCAGCTAGTCTGTTGCTAGCCCTAACCCTGCTATTAGGGTTGAACTTACTTGTTTCTGATAATCTGAGTTTTTAATTTTCATAGTTGGAATCTGCTGAAATGATGAATAGTGGAAGTGATATGAAGGTTTGAGGTGTATGATTGATACAAGTTGTGTTAAGGAATTTATCTAAGGGTTAATCACTTATGAATATAATGTAAGTATTTGTTTTCATATTTTCAGGTTCAACATCCTTATTTGTCTCCACTTGTGGATCTTTCTCGAGTTGATACCATGTTTGGATTGTCTGAGAGAATAATTGCTACAGAATCTTTGTAAGTTGCAGTGCTTCACTTTTTCAAAGTTTTGGGAATGATGTTTATGTTCTATGACTTACCAGTGTCTGTAAGATCTTCAGGAAAAAATAATTTAACAGAGGGCATCTTCAGTTGAAGTGTTACTAAGGTCCAAGGTTCTGTTTTGCTTGGTCAGTTAAGAACTCTTAAATGCATTTTGTTTTGTTTGTCTCAGAGTGTTTTTAGCTGGTCAGTTTGAATTTCTTCATCCCCACCTTGAGGCAATGATACCCGCTAATAAACGAGCATTTCTCTCACAGTTTTATTCCCAGGTAAGCTACTCTTGAATCAGTCACAGAAACTCAAGTATAACTTGTTATTAAATCATTATTTATAAAAAACATCGAAGAGTTTCAGTTAGGAGTTGACCACTAAGTTTGATTGACTGAAATCCACAGACTGTGAGTACTGCCCAGGAACTCAGGCGACCAGTTTATAGAAGTGTGGGCTCAAGAGTACTTGATTATGATCAGGTGAGAGAATTCCTCTGGAAATTAAAGGAAAGTGTTATTACTAATTAATTTTCCCGAACAGTGTTGTTAAATTATGAGTATTTACATGTACATAAACAAAGGCAGAGATGGTTTGGATTATAAAATAGCTACCTATGAACTGTTTTGAAGGGAGATAATTTGGTCTTATTAACTAAATTGATATTGTAAATTGGCCACCGTAAAAGGTTTCTAAAGCTTACATTTTAAGCATTAGCCCTTCGTCAGAGCAAAAGTTTGAAGGGAATTTGGGAATTATGCTTATCAAAAATGTTTTATGTTGTACAAGCAAGTTAAAATGACTGACCCCTTGTCCATTGATTTCAGACACTTCAACTGATGACTGGAGTGCGATGGGATATTCGGGACATCATGTCTCAACACAATGCCTATATCGACGTTCTTGTGGCGGTACAGTGTGTATTCTGAATTAAAGTAACATTCATTCAGATTGATTTCTTCCAATCATTTCGTCAATCAAATTTTAGTAAATTTTCAAACAGTGTCATCTAGTATAAAAGAAAAGAATTTTGGCAAAAACTGAAACTATTTAAAAATCTTCTCTTGGAAAAGATGTATGAATAAATTATTAGTTGGTAAAAAAGGAGTATTATATGGAAATCCTCTTCTGTCTCGCCCATTCATTGGTTTAGGGTTTTGTAAGTATTTTGTTAGACAAAAAGTTTAATAGGTGTTTTTATTAAAAAAGCTCTCTACATTCTGGTAATGCGCAGTTTTAATTACAGTGCATTGAAATCCATTTGAAGGGGGCATAAACAACATAAACCTTTTCCAATGCTAAAACAGGGATAAGTGTTAAGTCAGAGTACACCACAGAATTCTGTATTCCAATTACCACTACTCATATCCTACATCTGGCATATTGGACCTAATTATGTCTATGTGCTTCTCTTGGTAATCAGGAATTACAAGTTTTCAGTATGAGACTGTCTCAACTAGCCAAGTAAGTTTTGAGTCTTGAAATGTAAATACGGTGGATTAGTTTATGTCGCGAAAATCTTGTAAGCGTATCGCGTGATACTTTATTTTCTAATTTAGTAATTCATCATCAATCCTTCTTATGCCTCGTGGCACATAGGGCCTTCACAGAGCTTTTCCACTCCTCTCGATTGGTTGCTGCTGTCCGCACCTCCTCCCACGATCTCCAACCCGCCTCTTGCCTTTCTTTCTCTACTGTTCGTCTCCAAGTGGTTTTTGGTCTTCCCCTTCTCCTTTTACCTTGTGGCACCCAGTTCATAGCAACATTGCAATCATTATTACGATCTTTCCTAAGAATATGACCAATCATTTTCCATCTACGAGACATCACTTCCGCACTCAGTGGCTTCATGCCTGCCTTTTCCAGTAGCTCTTTGG
Organism: Stylophora pistillata; assembly: GCF_964205215.1. Classification (NCBI taxonomy): domain Eukaryota; kingdom Metazoa; phylum Cnidaria; class Anthozoa; order Scleractinia; family Pocilloporidae; genus Stylophora; species Stylophora pistillata. Next base: position 638,774 of record NC_142530.1, read on the forward strand.
TGCTGACATGGTCTTGCCATCGGATTCCGAGGATCCTTCGTAGGCACCTATTATGGGATACATTCACTTCTTTATCATCTCCTCAGTTTATCTTCCATGTCTCAGATCCATAGAGTAAGACTGGCACTAGTAGAGTTTTATACAGCCTCAGTTTTGTTTTCCTCAAGATGTTATTAGAGATCCAGATCTTCTTTAGTTTGTTAAAGGCACCTCTGGCTTTTGATAACCTGTTCTTCAAGTCCTTTATACCACCACCCTCTTTACAAAATTTGGCCCCCAAGCACACGAACTCATCGACATCTTCAATATCCTGTCCATTGATTATGACCTTTTCTTGGTTCTTTGCATTGATCCTCATCGCTTTTTTAATCAGTAATTAAGTAATTTAGTAATTAATTAAGTAATTTAGTAATTAAGCTGAGAGTTTGATGACAGTTGGGTTACTTAAGATTTAGGTGTATAATTGAGCGTAGCACTGTAATGGCAGACTTTTAGCAAGAATAATCGGATTGCGCACGGCAGAAGTGATATAGAAAATCAATAACGGTCTAAAATAATTAGGTAAGGAATTTTCTAGGGAAACTGTGCGTGCGCGTTTGAGTTGGAACATCTGGTGACGTTGCGTGATGTGTCATTCGTGCCGCAAATGATGCGAGCGTGAGAGTGTAAATTACGGAACTGTTAATCGGCTTATAATGGGAAACAGCGGTTAAAATCAAGTCGACATGAAAAAGCTTGGGATTTTAGTAAATCACGAATAAGTAACGTCAAACGTAGTTTAGGCTTGTATTTCCGTTGTAATAGCAGATAAATAGAATCATTATCGGATATTGTATGGATCATAAACGAAAAAAATCGGAAAGAAATCGGAAAGATACAGTCCTATCGATTGTCGAACCAGCGCTCCGCAGAGATTTTCCTCTAACGTATTGTTGAATTCTGCAACAGTTTATTACATGAATCGAAAAAATGTGCACGACACTTGAGTGCTTTTTGTGGACTTCAAATAACAAGAAGCATCTTGGTCATACATCAGCTTGAGACAACATTATTGCCAAGCAGTTAACTGCCGGGAAATAAATTGACATTCAGTTGAGTTTCTTTTCCCCACAGACAAATTCCTGTTCCTCAAGAGGCTCGCACAGTCTTATGGGATCATTGTATTCGCCTTGTGAACAGGACCTTTGTGGAAGGGTGAGAATGCTTCTACTAAGTTGCAAAAATCTGCTGTCCATTTCGTGTGTATAGCAAAGCGGGGTTTCGCGCATTTTTCGGGTAATTTAGCTGTTTCTTTGATGACGAGCAATCACTATAAACGGTCTTTTATTATTAAATCAAGAGTGGTTGTTTTATTTCTAAGCAGTGTATGAAATATAAATTTCACAGGAAGTTGAATTGGTGTTTTCGTTGATAAACATTATTTATTCACTGATATTCTGCTTTGTTCCATACGTGCCCCCTTCGGCTGCTGTAGTTACAAGATCGTCTTACCTTAAATTTATGTTCAATAGTTGTATCTACCTGTAAGTGGTAAGCAAGGGAGGTACTGTAGGTTAATTGACTTTGGAATGGTAGGGATTCATCTATTTTATGACTAGATATCAAATCATGGAAAATATTAAAATTTGAATCAGGCTTTGACGTACCATTGAAAGATGCTATAAAAATTCAGGCTTTGACAGGACTTGGACCGATACCTCCAAGATACCATCTAAAGTGTGCTTTGCTCCCAAAATACATGTAGGCGTTTACTACTGTCTGAGAAGAACAAGTTTGAATCTTGTCAAAGCCAGGCTTCTTTCAACAATAGTCAAAGGCCTTACTGGAACTTAACTATTGTCAATTGCAAGGCTACTGAAGAATATCATGCACAGATAATCAAATCATTAAGTACAGGGTTTTTTTCTTGAAGATTTGCAAGTGCCAAGAAGTGTAGCAACGAGGGCCGAGCATTGATGCAACTTGACTTTCAACAATACCTCATGAAATTGGAGAAACTTACAGATACTCGGTGAGAGGAGTATGATGTGTTATGAACCCAGCAGGTTTTTGCCGTCAGTGAGAGGAGTATGATGTGTTATGAACCCAGCAGGTTTTTGCCGTCAGTGAGAGGAGTATGATGTGTTACGAACCCAGCAGGTTTTTGACGTCAGTGAGAGGAGTATGATGTGTTATGAACCCAGCAGGTTTTTGACGTCATAAAAAGAAGTAACCAGCATGATTGTTTGTTTTTTTTCTCAGACCAATCCCGGACCGTGAGTTTGTAGAAACATATGTCAAGGCATTTTACCTCACTGAAAATGAAATGGAAAGATGGATCCGAGAACACAAGGTAACTGAAATAGATCAGTAAACTTTGCGTGGGAGTTGTATACCATGAATGTGGACTGGAGATTGTGAGTTAAATTTTTCTTCCTTTGAAAAATACTTAGTAAAGGAAATATGAAATCTGTATCTGAAATGAGGTTAATGCTTCAGGCCGCAAACTACGAGCTAATTTTTATTTCATCTGATATATTTCCTTGTTCCAAAGGAGTCTGAAGGAAACTTCATTGTAATATTTTCTCATTACAGAATTCTTCTACAACGGATTCTTGATAAGGCCTGTCATTTTTCTAAAAGTTAATTGAATTGTTCTTTACGTTATAAAGGCCCAAAAAGTTCTCATTGTTAGGAAATCCACCAAAAGAATCCAGCAAAGAAAAAATGGGCTAAAAAAACCGCTTCCCTCTGAGTGATCCATTCCTCAGAAAAGTTACGATTTATAGTTTGGTCATTCACCCTTTTTTTTGTTTGTATTTCACCAAAAGAGAGTGACCCAAAAGCTTTTAGTGAATATAAATCCTTTTAATTTTTGCTTTGTAAGTGATTCTTGGTTATAAAGACATGTTACTGTTTTACCTTCTTTTTGTAGTCTGCCGTCCCCATTTTACCATGGCAATGTTTTATTCTTAGTACTCTCCGCGAATTATTCATTCCTTTTTTATGATAAACTTATAAAGATTTCTTTTTTTCGCAGGAGTACTCTGCTAAGCAGCTGACCAGTTTGGTGACATGTGGTGTAGGCTCACATCTCACAAAAAAAGGGAAACAAAAGCTGTTGTCTATTATTGAAGACATGGAACGTTCCAAAACTCGGTAGCAAGAGCACTGGCTTTCACTGTGTGTATTTCATTGCTGACTCGCGCTTTATTGTTAAGAAACTTTAATTGTACGATAACATTCACGAAGAAAAAGGAGAACGATTAGGAACTAAATTTGTTTTAGACAAAGCTGTATGTTAAGATTTACAGAGGAAAAAAAACCGTGATAGGGAATAAAAGTTGAAGAGTCACATAATTTCCTTTAATACTGTGGAAGATAGTGGAATTTTTTTGAGAAACTCAGCTCAGAAAACAAATGTTAAACGGCCTTCAACGAACATGAACAACATTTGTTCTCGTAACTTAGTCTTTTATGAGCCAAGGAAATGAAAAGCTTACTTTGTTTTTTTTTAAATACGTACTCGAGATATCTCAAGACACGTTTGTATTTTCTAAATTGTAATGATATTTTATCAAAGATAAAGGGAAGAAAGCATTGTCATTAAATCCAAGAGAAACGCTTGCAATCGTCTGTTTTGTTTCTGTCAAAATAGCGGGTACTGGCATAAAGATCCTTGAATATCGATGTTAAGTTCACTTTTCTTACTGTCTTCTCACTTTACGCTATAACAGCTTAACACAACCAACGTTTTGAGCGTCAAAAGCCAGATCTTGTGCGGCTGGTAGTTTTGTGTTTTTAAATAAAGATAAAGAAATATGTGCAAATATAAAAAAAAACTAACTTAAAACCGCGAAGTAACTCTGAGACAATGTTCTGTCACTCTTTGTTGCTCTCCCTTACGAAATATTTTCCTTTTCAAGAAATACAAAACTTTTTTAACATAACTGCGTAGCCTCACACTAAACTTATCTCACTGTTGACTGAGTCAACAAAGTCCAACCTGAACTAACAACAACGCAGAACTATGTTCTAACCCCCAGCGGCTTTTGTCATTAGACATCACGTGATTTTGGCATGCCTTGAAACTTTGCTGTGACTTAAACGTAGAGGATGTTAATTTTGCCGTTTGCCTTTACCATGAAAAAATGTGGTTGTAATGAATGTTTGCTAATCAGAAAAATTTTACTGGCTTAAAACCCGTGGAATCAGACCGAGCCAATCAGGGGTTGCCGTTTGCGTTTACCATAAAAAATGTGTTTCTTATGAACGGTGCCGATCAGAAAACTTTGACGAGCGAAAAACCCGTGCAGTTAGACGAGCCAATCAGGGGTGAGCTTCTGGAAATTACCACAGTCTTCGAGGAATTCAACCTCAGCGATTGACTCTTGTGACAATTTTAGCCCTTTTACATTGTTATTTTCCTTTGGAAGCATTCTTCCGTTTCTCCTTTTGTCAAACTTAAGCGACGCGAGACGTAATAGACAAAAAGATTAATGAACAAGTGGTAGTGCTGGTACTCTCACAACACGGTGAGAAGTTTTCTACCTTATAAACCAGAGCCCAGGTGTTCGAAGGCTGATTAGCATGCTTGTTTGCCTAATAAGGTGTGATAATACAGGGAGAAGTTACATGTTAGTCACTTATCCGAGGAAATTTTAGCTAAAATATTGAAACTCACGGGAGTTATTTCCATGGGTTGAGCACATTTTCGATCTGAATTCTTTAGCGCGCCAAAGTGTAGGTAGACAATTATAACATGTCAGCATAACTCGCTCCAGAAGGGTTTCTTATGGCATCTTGCAATATTTTCCCTTCCACAATGGGCCACGATGTTTTCAAGTAGGATTTAGTTCACTTAAATATTCATCATTTTTTGCGTTCTTCTCAGTCTTGTATGACGCACTCCTGTCCAAACACAAGCTAGTCCATTCCAGTCCTTTCCAGTGTAGTCCAGTTCAGTTCAGTTCAGTGGTGTCTAGTTTACTGTGTATTGAGTTGAAACCTCAGCATCCAGTTCCATGCGGTCCAGTCCGGTCCAGTCCGGTCCAGTCCGGTCCAGTCCGGTCCATTCCTTTCAATGTGCTCCAGCACTATACAATGAAGCAAAGTGTAATAAAGGACTGAAGATTACAAAATAGAGTATAAAAGAAAAGCAGGCATTTTTTAATTGAGAGCTTGGACCATTTTGAATTGCTGCAGCTTAAGAAGATCCAATATTCGGGGGCTGTGCATCACTGAGAAGGTTAGAAATAAATTACTATGATTTTGTGATATTAACCTTTGTAAAATAGGTTTGTTCGCCGACGGAAAAACCTGATGCGTCGCATCGAACAGTTGCAGAAAAAAAGTTGAAAGAGGTAAGGCCAGCTCTTTTTTAGTCCCGTTCAGTGGATTGCAGCGCAGTGTAAAGCATTCCAATCCGGAACAGCCCAGGTCCGTAACAGTTAAAACTGCAATGAAGTCTAGTCCAGTCAAGTAAAGTACAGTCTGTAACAGCTCACTGAGTCCAGTCCCGTCCATTCCAGAAGAGTCAAATGCTGTGGAGTCTAGCACAACGCAGTCTGAATCAGTCAAGTTGAGTACAATTTAGTGCAGATTTAGCAAATGGAACAGCTATCGAGCAGGTTATACATCAGAAACTCCTTGGGGTTACAGTTGATCAAGAACGAACTTTTAAGGAACATGTAGATAAACTTTATAAGAAGCTTAGCAAAAAACTTGGCCTACTGAAAAAGTTGTGTACTTATTTACACATTGAGGAAAGATTACTCTTCTATAATGCCCTTATTAAGCCGGTCATGATGTATGGTAGTATAGTTTGGACCTATTGTTCTAAGGAAGATCTCATGAGAGTGTTTCGGTGGCAGAAACTTGCAGCGCGAGTAATATTAGGTACAGGTATCAGATCAAGAACTGTGGAAAATTTTAAGAAACTAAATTGGATCCCATTCTTTGAGGAAGTCAAGATAAGAAAGTGCATGTTAATCTATAAGGCACTGCATGGGGAATCCCCTACGTATATTGAAAGTACTTTAACTACAAATCACTCCCTGCATGGTAGAGAGACCAGGCATGGCCAGTATAACCTAATCTGTCCCAAGTATCGAAATACTACTGAGGCAGGAAGGTCTTTCCAAGTTAGTAGTATTAAGTTATGGAATAGTCTACCAAATGAGCTTAGGAAACAACGTAGCATCTCCTCTTTTAGGAATGATTTGATGAATTATTTTATAAATTCTTATAGAGACATTGATTCTTTTGAAGCTGTATTATAATCTAGTTTTATTGTATTTATAATCTTTGAATAGTTACATTGTTCGACTAGTTAGTTCTATTTTTAATCTCTATGGCTTAGAATGTATTACTTACTAACTTTAGTTTTGAGGGCCACTGGTTTATCAGCGCAAGCTGTTTATGTGTATACCCTCTTTAAATAAAGTCGATCATGTATGTTACAGGTTTATGAGAGCCACGGGTTTATGAGAGTCCTGGGACCTCGGGATTAGATGCACGCTTCTGGGAAATATTTGACGCCTCTATAAGTTGTTCGGATTTACGGCTCGGTGAAACAATGGTCTTGAGCAAACTGGAAAATTTGCATAATGGCACTGAATATTTCTATATCGTCCTCCTCTTCGTCCTCTAGACTTAAATCATACTTAATGAAACATAACCGAAGTCTTCATTTAAGAAGATCTAAGGAAAACTTTCAATCAAAATCTTAATTGCAATCGAGAGCAAGACCTGCGTGGATGTGAATCCGATTCCGAAGATTCTGGGACGGAGATCGATGACTAGTTGGACAACTACTGAACTGAGCTTCATTGATTCCGTAAGCGTCTCGATATAAGCTCCATCAGAAAACGCCTGACAATGAAAGTTATTTCAGCAGCCATACGGAAAAGTGGGAGAGTTCCCTATAACAAAATTGACGAAAGGTTTTGAGTTTGAAGGCGATTCTAATCCCAGCGACAACGACAACAGTTGATTAAGGTGGCTCCTTTTAATAAATATTTGCAGATTTGTCATGATGGTTGAATAGCTGGGAAATTATTCAAACTTTTGTATAACAACACAAAATGAGATAAAAACAAAGAAATGTTTTAAGAAATTAAAAATTATCTTGATTATGCTTGCTAATGTGCTTTAGCGACGAGATCCAAGCATGTTCTCCTCTGTCCTTTCATTTATTGCTCTACAGTTTCTCTACATCAAATTTTTATCATAGTTAAATTCAAAACTTTCAAGCAAATGATTAGGTCTCAGTCCCCGTGACCATGACGTTTCCCATTTTATCCCCAGAGCCATACGCTTTTATTTCGTGACATATTAAATGGAATTTTTCTTCCTCCTCAGAAAATCCTTGAACAATATTATCTAATCGTTGAAATAAATCTTTCTTCTTTTTGTGTAACTTCTTCAGTTGAGATTTGACTACATCGTCTCTAAAGCTCACTTTCGTTTTAATTTGTCGTCTGTAATTTCCTTCGGAGCTAACATCTTTGCGCGTTTGGATGAGAGAACTTATTTTATCAAAGAAAGATTTTCTTCTGGTGTCGCTTGGTGTCTCATCTACCGATCTTAAGACCTCCCCTTTCCTTAAAGCTGTGATGGCCTTGCTGATTAAATCAAAATGAAGTGACCTGCTTCTCCTCGAATCTACTGAGGCAACATCTCCTGCTTTGGTCTCTTCCAACATGGTGGAAGTTTGTTGGAATTTCAACCGTGTCATAGCATCACTTACGAAATCAAGAAAAGCTCTCCTCTCCTCATTCCTCGGCCAGTCGTATGTACCCACTAGATCATATAGTTCACTTTGATTCACTGAATCCTTTGCCTCAAAAAGTGCTTCATTCATTATAGCGATGAAAAAATTCATGGATAGAATAGTAAGGCTAAATAGAATTAGCACAGCAAAGATTCTTCCAAATGTGTCATTCGCTTCTGCTAAAGCATTAATAGGCCTGGCTTTGACTCGACCCAGAGTAAGTTCGAGCTGAAAGTATGTCGCTTTTAGGATCGAGGAATAAAACTCCGATCCATTACCGAAAATTAAAACGCCAAAGTGTAGGAAAGCCACGAAAAGGATGAATAAATTGAAGCTGAATGATGAAAGAAGTTGCGTGGATGTACGTAGAGTTTTAGCGAACACTGCAATGTGAGAATTGAACCGAATAATCCTCAATAATTTGATACTGACGATAAAAATGAGAATTCCCAGCATTGCATTCTCTACTTCAAGCGCAACGATGGCTTCATGAAAGCTTACATTCGCATAAATGTTTTCTTGCAATTTCTGGATCTTTGTAGACACCCTGATCGTTTGTAAAATATACATTACTACGGCTAAAACGGAGAAAGTAATCTGAAAGAATTCAACCCAATTCCAGATGGAAATGAAATACCTACAGCCTAGCTTAAAAAGCCTGTAGCATTCTCGTCCGAGGTAAAACAGTATGAACACGATGAACAAAAGTATGCAGATCAGATAAAACTTATTTGATGTTGTTTCCGTCGAATACAAAGAAATAACATCAACCCTTGTAAAAGGCGCCTTGTACCCTGATGCTTCCACCTCATAGAAATACGTAGTAACAGTTAGAAGGTTGACCGATGGATTAAATGTGGTAAATTCCATCATAACAACTCTTGTCTGCTTGTCCAGCCAATAATAGCTCCTAAGGTTTTCAACGATGCTATATCCGGTGGAGGTATCGTATCCGAGGTCTGCAATAAATCCTCCTCCCGGATAGAATGAGAATTGTCCCCACTTTGGTGCTGTGTCAGCTTGCGCGGCATTTTGGTATCTCCATGGCTTCGGACAAAGTCGGAGTAGCTCGTCATTACTCGTAGAGTTATCGACAGGGTTCCATCCCGGTTTATGGAATGCAGTCTTGTCTTCGTTACTTTCCGAGTATCCTTCGTAGCATACCGGAAAGGTAGTTTTCATGTGATCCAAGACTTTACACGGGACTGAAAATGTATGGAATAGAAAAATTGAAAATTGATTAGTCTTGCCAGATTCAGGAAAGATCTTCTCGGAATTTTGTTTCCCTCAGGGTATCCCCAACTAAGCTCTTCCAGAAATCTATGAGCTTCAAATGTAATGTAATGTAATGATTTATTTCATGTCGAAAACGTGGGAAGTGCTTGCGCGATCTTCCGAGCCAGAGGCTCATGTTAAAAACGTTCGACAGGCTAAGAAATACGAGAATTATCCATATACAAGTCTTAAGAAAAACTTAAGAACATCTAAATTTAAGAAAAAAATATAAATATATATATGTAGATCTGATTATATAATATATTAGATTATATAATATATTTTATTCTATTAAGTTTCCCTAATTATGGCTGGTAAAAGAAACCAACTAAAAAAAGAAAATCAGCAGTTAAGGAATGAAATTGAAGATCTCAAGAAGCAACTGGATAAATTGACTGAGGAAATTGGACATCGACGTGAAGAAATCAATCATGATGCTGGCATCGAACATGGCGGCGACACTGTGGGCAAAGAACGATCAGTTGAGTTTGTTTCAGCTCAATGCGATGATTTTGAAGCGTTTAAAAAGTACGCATCGAAAGAACTGAAGCGTTTAAGCTCAAGGCTAAATGTAATTTCTGATACTTGCGATAGAATCTCGCAGTCAATTGATGGCTTCAAAATGTACAGCTACCAATTTAACATCAAAGTTATCGGTTTACCGTTGCTGGCAGCGAAAGAGACGACCGAGCAGACAGCTAACCTGTGTCTTCAACTATTTCATCAGATGGGAGTGAAAGATGTTTCGATAAATGACATTGACATTGCCCACCGAGTTCCATCAAGGAATCCCTCGAATCGACCAGACGCAATAGTTTGTAAATTTGTTAGAAGGATGGTAAAGGAAAAAATCATGGCGTCTAGGAAGACAATAAGGAACATAACAGCACAGCAACTAGGATTTTCTTCAGAGATTGATGTGAGTCACCTCAATATTTACGATCATCTGACACCTCGTCTACAAACCCTTCTGTATGAGGCAAAGAAGTTCAAAGAAGCCAACAGCTTCAAATTCTGCTGGGCGAAAAATGGTTCCGTATTTCTCAGGAAATCAGAGAATTCACCGATCCGCAAATTTGCAAATATGGAGGACCTAAACGCATTTACCCAAGGATAGAGATAAGTAACGCAGTGACAATATTATTGCTAGTTTTTAATATCTCACCTATGATATGATTTCAAACGCGCTTTAGATGCAAAAGCGAACCAGAAGATACAAAGAACAGGACCGAAATAGAAAGCTCTTTCTTAAAGAACTTCCATATTATAACTTCACTGGCAACTTAACTCTCTACCACGGGCAATTTAACAACTCTCTGATCCAAAATCAGCTACCAACTAAGAGACAACTCGAAAACCTAAATGGTTTGCATGATCTTGATCTTTTCAGACTAAACTCAAATCTTGATGACAGTTTAAATACCAACAATAACTTATTCAATCAACAAATCTACAGCCGTTATTATTCTCCGTATAATTTTAATAAAAACCTAAATACCCAAATAAGAGACGTGATGGAAACGAGCTTTTCGATTTTTCATAACAATATCATCAGTTTAAATCACAATCTCGAAAAACTCCAAACCAACTACTTATCAGAAATGGATTTTAAGTTTGATATTATTGGACTTACAGAAACGAAAATAACTAAAACGACTGTTAATATTAGCTTTGAAATTCCAGGTTACACTTTTGAATACGTAGCCACACCATTGGCGTCAGGAGGCGTCGCGCTTTTTATCAATGAAGACCTTAATTACACAGTGCTTGAAAGGGTCTCTTGCGAGGCGTTTCAAGCATTGTGGATAGAAATTTCCCATGAGAAACAAAAAAATGTCATATGTGGAATAATTTATCGTCAACACAACTCCCCAGATCAATTCATTGAATATTTTAATGATACAATCGAAAAGCTGGCTTCCACTGGGAAAACACTTTATTTAATGGGTGACTTTAACCTATGTCTTTTAAAGACGGAATCATCTTCATATAGTCAGGATTTCCTACTGGCGCTACAAAGTTTTTATCTTGTTCCAACTATTGACAAACCAACACGCGTACGTAATAACTCAGCCTCTCTTATTGATAATATTTTCGTTAATAATCCTGATCAAGTTCTAATTAGTGGAAACATTATTACCGATGTCTCTGATCATTTTTCTCAATTTTGTATTTTGAAATCTAAGCGAGACAAACCTATCAAGAAAACAATTAAAAAACGCGACTTCTCTCAATTCTCCTATGAGGAATTTAAAAATGATTTGTCCGCGATCGACTGGGATGCTATTATTGCCTCAAAAACAAATAATATTGATGAACTATTCTCATCTTTCTACAGAAAATTAAATTCAGTCGTGAATAACCATGCGCCTGTTAAAATTTTATCCAAACGTAAAATTAAACAACTTGCAAAACCGTGGATAACAAAAGGAATAAGGACATCAATAAAAATAAAGAACAAGCTATATGTTAATGGAATACATAGTAAATATAAATATTATAGAAATAAAATTACAAACCTTATTCGTTTGAGTAAAAAACGTTATTACTATGATTTCTTTGAGAAAAATACAAATAATATGAAAAAGACGTGGAAAGTAATAAATGAATTAATAAATAACCAAAGGACAAAAAGCAGAGTGTTAACGAAGCTGAAAGACCCAAGCAATAACAATCAAATAACACAAAATCCTTCCAGATTACCAAATATTCTAAATAAGCATTTTGCAAATGTTGGTAATTTACTAGCAAGTAAATTGCCAAAGAAAGATAACTATATGAGTTATCTTGGTAAATTGAAATCACCTGATTCTTCCTTCTTTTTCAAACCCATTACACCAGAAGAAGTTAAACAGGAAATATTATCCCTACCAAATAATAAATCCTGTGGCTTATACTCCTGCCCTACACAACTGCTTAAATCTTCTTGCAATATCATATCTCCAGTTCTTTCTTATATTTTCAATTTATCTGTTATCCTTGGTGTCTATCCTTCAAAACTTAAGATTTCTAAAATAACGCCAATATATAAAAGTGACGACGAGACCGACCCTTCAAACTATCGACCAATATCTCTTTTGTCTAATTTTAATAGGATTTTTGAAAAACTTTTGTACTTCCGGATGAAGGAATTTATTGACAAAAACAACCTATTGTACTCCTCACAGTATGGCTTTCGCAAGTCACATTCCACAGAGCATGCAGTACTTGATATTGTTGAAGATATACTACGTAATATGGATAAACGGTACTTCTCATGCGGTGTCTTTATTGACCTGAAAAAGGCATTTGATACGGTCAATCATGAAATATTACTCGATAAATTGAACTTTTACGGTTTCCGTGGATTGATAAATGACTGGTTTCAATCATATTTAAAAAATAGAACACAAACAATTCAGATTGGAGAGCATTTATCAACAAAACTTATCTCCCCCTGTGGTGTCCCCCAGGGATCAGTCCTTGGACCTCTTCTATTTTTACTTTACATAAATGACATTCACCTTTGTTCTGATAAACTAAAATTTTATCTCTTTGCGGATGATACTAATATACTTTATGCTGATAAGAATCTTAAGGCGATCGAGCAAACGGTTAATGTAGAGTTGAATAACGTACATGACTGGTTAACTACAAACAGGTTGACATTGAATACAAAAAAATCAAATTTCTTAATTTTTCGTCCTCATCAGAAAAAAATGCATTTTTCTCCACAAATAGGTATTTTAGATTGTGAGACAAACCGAAGAGTTAGTTTAGAGCAAAAAAGTTATATCAAATATCTAGGCGTTTTAATTGATCAAAATTTGTCATGGAAAAACCATGTTGACTCTGTTATCGTAAAAATAAGTAAAACAATAGGGATGATTGCAAAGCTGAGGTACTTCGTTCCCTCTACTATCCTTGTAAATATTTACAATTCATTAATTCTACCTTATATAACTTATGGACTCCTTGCCTGGGGCAATGCGTCAAATGCTTATTTAAACAAGATTTTAGTTCTTCAAAAGCGAGTTTTGCGCTTAATCTATTTCACCGATCGAAGAGAGCATGCCATCCCTTTATTTGCCAAAGCAAAAATTCTGCCTGTTACGTTCCTATATTATGAAGCCGTAAGTAAACTTATGTTTGACGTGCACAACCAGAGGGCTCCCATTAATATTTTGAAACTATTTACTAAAACATCTCATATTCATACCTACAATACTCGATCATCCAAATCGCAGCTCTTTAGTACAAAGTACTCTAGACTTAACCTACAAAAAAAGGCTTTCTCGCGTGTTGGTGTCAAAATTTGGAATAAGATACCGAAAGAATTCAAAACGTTATCAAAACATTCCTTTAATAAACAAATTAAAACGTCTTTATTTCAGTTACTAGATAATGAAGATTCTTATCTTGATGTTGAAAAGATCTCCTCTAAACTTAAGGACTGCATAATTAAAACAAATTGATCCGATTGCTTTCAGTACTAATGTATTTGCTTCTATACTTTATTGAACAACTATTGATGTATTTGCCAGCTATGCTTCTTTTTATAATTTAACAATATCTAATTATTTAGTTTTTAATTTTCTTTATATATTGTAAATAATGTTTGTTGATGATTGACCCGCCTCGAATAGCAAATTTGCTATCTGCGGGTCAACATAATCTAAATTATTTTGTAAGAAAAAGAAAAATAAAGTGTGTAAAATAAAGTGTGTGTAAAGATATGAATTTTATAAAATTAATATAAACTAGCCCAAAAGTAAATAAAAATATGAACATAGAAAGTTAAATACAGGTCATACATTTGCACCCTGTGAAATTGACATTATTCAGCCGAGCACGAAATTGTGCTATAGTACTCGAGGATTTGGTAACAGTTGGTAGTTGATTCCATATGTGGGAAATCAAGTATAAATCAGGTATATTCACATCCGCCTGCTTCTTTGGTCATCGCAAGAGATCAATATTCGAGTCAAGAATGCCTTTTAAAGTAATTCCTTATTATTGAAACAGATTGCTAGGAAATGAATATTAGGGCAAAGGAGTCGTTAATCTTTCCTAGTCGACAAGAAAGAATCAAAATCAAAATGGCTGCACTGAGGAAAAATTTGAAAGTTGTCTTTTGGAATCGCAAAACGCGGTCGTTGTCTGTTTTATCCATGTACTTTACATGGTACATGGTGCACATGAAAAATTTTATATTTGTATGGACCATAAATCTCTTGCAATGCAGTAATTAGCCACTAAGTTCATTGTCTCACTCTGTGTAAAATACATGACGTACATCGCACGTTAAACCTTATGTTGTGATCATGACGATAAGTCTTCCGCCATACAGCTGAAAAAAATTCAGCCATATGTTTGTAGCCACTACGTGAGTAGTGGTTTCATTGGGGGGATCAAACTGGTCTCAACAGACAGTTGCTTTCAAAATCGGAAAAACTGACGGCAAAACTTACTTGATTTCACTCTTAATTGCCTTACTCGCGCCATTCCTATCAGGAGAGAATGTTTATCACCTATGTACATGGTCTGATTTTCCTCTTGGCCATTGTACCATTTGCCCACAAACACGCTTGGAATAAAAACGTCGTTTAACCAGCTCCAAAACTCATTATCGTTCACTACCTGATAATGAAGTAAGAGAAAGTGACGTGTTCCTTAGATATGCGACAATGCCAATGAAAGCTATCATTTTTCGTAAAAAAAAATTATGGGGGAGTTAGCTAGTCCAAACTAGCTACACAGAAATTGAGCCACGAGTCTAAATAGGAAAACCATACTGCAAAGTTGACTCATCCCAAATTGCTCCCATCTTCCCTCTTCTTTGAAATATCAACGAAAGGAGGGAAGTGAAAGATGCACGCGTGGGATGAATTTTGGTAGTCTTCTGCGACCGCTCATAAATGTCAAAAGAGGACTGGGGAAAAGTCAAGTGCGCATGGTGAAAATTACGCTAGTAGGCACCAGGCCTCTTACTGGTTACCAAAAGCGATGCGGATAAAGACCACTTTTGTTGATAACGTACCAGAAGGTAACAATATGATTTTATGTGAAGGTGTAGTCTGATCGTCCGGGTGAGTGTAGTCCTGAGAAGGACTGTTGTCGGTGGCAGTGACTGACGTTTCGACAACCTGTGCGGAAGTCATCATCAGAGTCAAGTGAGTGATTGTTGTCAGTAGAATGTTCTTACTCCAGTTCGTGTGAAATGATCGGTTGGTTTTGCCGTGATGTTATTGGCTGTAAGACTCAAGTGACGTAAGTCGTTCGTGATTGGTCTGTTTCGGTCTGTCGGTAAAGCTAGGTTGTTCTTTTTCGGTCGTTTGTGATGTTTATGTCGTGAATGAGTCGTTTGTATGGGGCGGGTAGTTGTTGACATCTGTTTAGGGGAGTCTGTTCTAAGTTAGTAAACCAGCTTTCCAGAGTCAGTCGTTGAAAATAGTCAGTGCTGTAGGTTAGGCATTGCGCAGAGTCCCAGTCAATGTTGTGGTTGGTAAGTCGATGGTGTACTAACTTAGAACAGACTCCCCTACTAACTTAGAACAGTTTACTAACTTAGAACAGACTCCCCTAAACAGATGTCAACAACTACCCGCCCCATACAAACGACTCATTCACGACATAAACATCACAAACGACCGAAAAAGAACAACCTAGCTTTACCGACAGACCGAAACAGACCAATCACGAACGACTTACGTCACTTGAGTCTTACAGCCAATAACATCACGGCAAAACCAACCGATCATTTCACACGAACTGGAGTAAGAACATTCTACTGACAACAATCACTCACTTGACTCTGATGATGACTTCCGCACAGGTTGTCGAAACGTCAGTCACTGCCACCGACAACAGTCCTTCTCAGGACTACACTCACCCGGACGATCAGACTACACCTTCACATGTTACCCCCGGGTTCAAACCATTTACTGCAATATGATTTTAACCTACCCAAGGGGAACTTAACTAGATCGTCATTCGCATGTTAAAGAAAAGTTACAAACCTTTTAACTGGGCGAAATTTGCCTAAACTTACAATTTTTTAGCGAATACGGTCGAGTTTGACGCAAAAAATTGATGAAAAAACTACGGAAATTTTTTGGTATGAAATTAACTTACAGTGCTGAATCTTGATAATCCCTCGCGGATGGACTTTGTCATCAGAAATCGATGGTCATTTCTGTTACCATAACAAACCGCCATTAGCAGGAAAATGAAAATAAGGTAGAGAAAAACGTCCACAAAAAGCTGTGAAATGTTTTGTTTTTTGGCTTGATTCTTTCTCATCTTTTCCACCTTGGTTAACTCTAGTTTCCATAACCTTTGCTTCGAGGGGCCAATTTGAGGTTCCTCGAGACTTTCATATCCCTTTCCCTTGCTTGCTTTTCTTTTGGAAATAGCCGCCACAAACATCGCTATGAAGAAAACTTTGACAGGCTCAGTGACTGCTACATCCTGGCTGAACGTTATCAGCATTGAGGACAACCACTTTTCACTGATGCTCCTTCCCCACAGCAAACTGTAGAAGATTGAAAATGCCGCCGAAACTGCACATGCACAGAAGAGCAAAAACCAAGCAAGATATATCAGCAGGGTTGCTTTAGGAAAGTGACCAGTGCTGCTCTCAGACCTCTCAGCTCCTTTCTGAAACAGGAATACTATGAGAGTGTTAATCGGTGCCACAATTAATGCGCTTTCAATACCAATAATTACTTGTCTCCATGAAAATTTCAGTGGTCCGATTTGAATGATCTGTTCAGTGCCACCATCCAATTCATAGAACATCGCATTAGCGAGCATAGCCGTTAAGAGCACAGAAAGGCAGCATGATGCCCGCTGTACTCTCGTGAAGCAGCTTCTTATTGGCTTCGTTGCAACTGAAACCCAAATGTGTGACTCAGTGAGGCCTTTCCACCAACGGTTCGTAACTTCTTGATTGAAATCCAGTTGATTTGGTTTCAATTCAAAGGTACGCTCGATGCGGCCGTCTCCGCGCTCAAGGGCAAACCACTGATTAACTGTAAATATCCAGGAATTATTAAATTGTTTGTCTAAAATCACAATTTCTTCTAAAAACCACGAAGGACTCTCTCCAGAGTTATCATGACCGATGCGCACTCCTTGAATGGTTCCAAGAGGTTTGGTAACTTTAAGAACGAACACATCTGTGTTAGCTCGAGAAAATAACAAATTGTCTGCACCAGGCTCTTCTGGGCTGAGCTCAAGGATACCAGTGTTTTCACCAGTTCCGTAAATTTCTATTGCAACCCTGGAAGTTGTGCCAGAATTTCTCCAGACACCTGTAGAAATGATTATCTCGAATTCTTGCAAGTTGTTCGACGCCGAAGGCAATTGTATTGGCAGAACATTCTAGAAATACAAATGGAAGACATACATCAACATTTTAATAAACAAGCGCTCTTTGCTGAAAATAAGAACTCCTCCAGCCTAAAATTGGACAATTTCATTCATTTTACATTTTAAAGGTAAATATGGGCAGTTCCGCTGTTTTCTTTTTATATTTTTTCTTTTTTTCTTGCGGGGGAGGAGGGGGGGGAAGAAACTAGTTTTTAAAATAGCCTAAATAGTGTCAAAACTCTTGGCACGCCATATCGTTTTCCTTACCGGTTGTATCGATGTTCATAACCCTTCCCACTCGACTACAATGTTTCCTGTTTTCTATCTGACCTGCAACTGACTGATAGGCTATTTTGTTGTTGTTTTTGTTAGTTTTTGGAGGGGGAGTTACAAACTGAATAGGGAGCTCTGCAATCAAACGCCTTATTTTTTCAGGCAACGGGATATTCCTAGCACTTTTGTCACTCATCGTAGATAAATTTCTGTATAGAGTGTAGGGTCTTAGCCTGCGGAATGTTTTTTTTTTTGTTTTTGTTTTTTCTCATTCAATCAATCATTAGGGTGTCCTTTTGTGTTGCCGCTGCTTCTCGTCGTTCGTTAGTATTTTTTCGCTGGTCAGTTAGCTTCTGTTGTTTCTGTGTCACGTATCTTCGTTAATTAGTTTCTTTCGTAATATAGGCGCTAATTGCACTTTAAGTTAGCTAGTCGTTTTCGCATGTATAAATTAGTTTTTCTCAAGTTCAGAGTTTAGTCTTCCGTTAGTCATACAGTAGTTCGCTTTGAGCAGTTAATCCAGTTCACCTTATTTTCGCCTTTTGGCAGTTTTATATTCGTCCAGCAGTTTCGTAGAAATCGTAACAATGTAAGTATTGTCATTTCAAGTTTATTCAGTTCGTTCAGTGTATTTCTTTACTGTCACTTTTATTAGTCAATTGTTGTAATTTCGTATTCATTTATTGTTTTAAGTTTCAACCCACATAACGTCAACATCATTCGTACCCAATAAATACGTCTCCATCATCGTGGTGTTGTGAGGTTACGATTACTGCAGTTACATAGAGTATATCATATGGCTGTCAATGAATACAGGAATCCCAGCGAAACCTCAGTAGAAATTCCGGAGGGAACGCGAATGGGAACCCAGCAGGATCCCGGCGAGAACCCAGACGAGAGCCCGGTAGAATCTCGGCAAAAACTTGGACAGTAACCCGGCGGACCCGTTAGGATCCCGTGTGGGAACCTAGTGGAAACTAGTGTGATACCGGAGGCATGGAATCTAGAGCGGAAATTCTATGAAATAGAAAGAGGGAACGGATGTATTTGATCATACTCACATTTCTCTTGTCTTTTTTATCTGCTTTCCGGACGATAACAAGCACAACAATATAACAGAGAAAAAATACAGTTACTGTTACAATGACAGCAACATTTCCAGTCTCTCCATGTTTCTTGAATTCGATTAAGACCTTGTCGAAGTCGATTGGATTCGGTTTCACTAAAAGGCCTCCCCCAAACGAAGTTAAATGATTGCAAGAACAGTTGAGATATCCATTCAATTCTGCTGACAAAACCTGCGAGTAAATGCAGAAAAACTACTTTGTCACTGTTTTTCAGACTATGTAAGATGAATGTATGAGAAATCTGAAGAGTAGAGAATACATTAGGACAAAGCGTACCTGACAGCCGTCTGTTATCCACATTTCTCGCTCCTCCGACCAGTGCACGCAGTTCCCTTGGGTTACCCTCAGAGTATAGTTATAATCCGTTCTAGAGTCATAAACTGGCACCACTGATACATTTTCGCTTCGGGGTGGGGTGGCTGGTGGGTCCTTGACTTCGACGCAGGAGCGCTTTTCCCGTCCCTCTCCAAAACAAGATCTTTTACGCCTTTTCATGGGGATAACCAGGCTGGCATTGGAGCTCTTTACACCAAGAAAGTATTTCCCGGGACTCTTAGCTAAGAATTTGATAGGTTCAAGTGGACCGTATGAACACTGGGTTTCCTCCTCTTTTTTGTCATGCGCACGTGACGCCCAAACACACCTTGAGTACACAGACACAGTGGCGTTGAGTTCATGCACTTTTATGGTTGGCCGCTGGCCGTACCGCAAGTAAACAAACAGACTTACAGTGGATTCATGAGGAGTAATTTCCAGCTTTACCAGAGTATTTTCGAACTCAACATCTATCCCATGAAAACGTAGATTTTCATTTCTGGTAAAATACTGCGGATTCTCCGTAGCGATTTCTTGAGGCTGTAGTGATGTGACAATAATGATGTCGCTTGTGAGATTTGAAACTTTGATCACGTTACGGATTTCGTCTTTTAAGTCGAGAGCTAGGACTTCAGAGTTGACTCGCTTCTTTGTTCCGTCCCAAGTGTAAGGATTGAATGGAATTGACAACATCTGCCACAAATGAAACGTTTAATAATTAAAAGCTTAGCAATAAAAATCAATCGGGTGTAAAAAGTGATCAGATATTGGTTTTATTTTACCACACAGCGCTCTATAATTGGTCGAGTGAAACTGGTGCACCACCCTCTCCAAAAATCAGATTCTCGAAACTCGGTTATCTGCATCGTTTAGCTCTAGATTTACATTCTGAATAAAAGTCCGGTCGGTGCCCAAGACCACGAAGCAAAGATTTTCCCGACCGTCCCTCTCACAGTGTCAATACATACGTCTTTTTCGCCCATGAGATAACTCTGAGAATAACTATTACAAGCATGCTTACCTGAGTATCAATGTAACGTTTTCCAGTGACAATGGACTGCAATGATTGGCTGTCAGAAGGAAAAACAAATTTCCCGCCTGCTGCTTCGATCCTAAGCCCCGTAAGTTTCTCAAGGCTGTGGCGTCCTAATGTCATGGTCAGCTCCCTCGTTGCTATGGAAATCATGCCTTCATCTGGGACTCTTACAGCTAATACTGCGTCAGCAACTAAACTAATTACTTGCATTGTAGTCTTAACGAAGTTCACGCCCTGTAGAGAGAAGCACACACCAAGTTTATCAAATAAAAAAAAAACAGGATCTTAGTGATCGTATAAAATACACCTCTTAACCAATCCTAACTCAGAACCTTGTGAATGTTATCGGTTTCTCTTTCCAGTCTCATTCCTAGGTTCCTTGATAATTTCAGACCCTTTGTCTTAACCACATTTTTACGTCTTCTCTGATCTCCTACTGCACAGACCTACAGCAACAGAATATTTTTTGTTCTATATAATAAAAGAGCAAAATCTGTTGACGGTGACATCTCTGCGTCCATTTTCTAATAGATCACAATCAAGAACCAATCAAAACGCGTGTTTAGGTTAGCTTATCGTACAAAATATTATTGATTCCTCAGGCTTTCTTAACATAATACCTGCTCTTGAGGCCCAGAGCCGTAACCTCCTGACGCAATTACTGCTCCAGCTTTCAGTACACTGTTGAGACATGAGCCCAGGTTCTCTGCAGATTGGGTGACCAGGGGTATATCGACCACATCTTTTAACTTGGCGGTTCTCCAGAGAAGTGAAGTCATTGAGTGAAGAGAAGTCAAGGAGGATACCTTAAATTTCAAGTAGAGACGGTAATCGAAAATGTTAACAATATTTAGTATCAAGTTGATCATTGTTTTTAACAATTTCCTTACCAGAGTATTAGAAGACATTCTATCCGTAACCTGTAGAGCAGAACCAATTACAGACGAGCTTTGGAGAAGATCTGGAAGATTTCTCACTGGTAGAGAGATGATCTTTGCGATCAGGAAATCTTGAATCTGTGGACATAAAGAAAACATTTCCAAGTCATTATGCAAGTGTCATGAATCAATTACGACGTAGTCGTGTGGATTGAAATTCGCTCATCACCCCTCCCTTCTACCAAAAAGACAGACCCTCTTTTTAATAATGGTGATAATAATTAAAATTTTGACCACAATGGTAAAAGTAATCAGGATGAAAAAAATTGAATGATTTATGAAGCATACTTCATCTCAATATTAAGCTGACTTACTTTAGCCTTATTCTGAAAACTAATGGTCGTATCCTGTGAAACAGTCTGGAGGACAGAATTTGCAATTTGTGCAGCTTTACTCAAGTCTCCAGCTCGGATGACGTCGTTAAGTAAACTTTCATAAGCCATGAGGAGGCCGGAGATGTTTTCTGGCCTCGAACGCCCAGATGGCTTAACCTACAGAAAGTCAAACACGAATCAATCGACTGTAAAAGTGGAAAAGAAAAAAAACTACAGCAGAAACTAATCTAAACATATCTCAAACTCGATAAGAAGAGTCCTGTCTTTAGGGGGAATTTGAAAGAAATATCTCTTTCGCTTTAAAAAACATAAACTCACTGTGTATAATCTCTAAAATCTAGATGGGAGGTCCGGATACCCAAGAACCAATCGTACAAAACCTCATTCTTTTTTCACGCCCCTTTCTACTAAATGAATGCCTCGAACCCTCTTTATAACTAAGGAAATGGAAAATATGGGTTTTAAAGTCACAAAATGGAGAATTTGTGATGACGCCATAATTCAAATACGTCATTTTTTCTTTCTGATAACGTCATGACGAGAAGATGACGTCATAACCAAGAAAACTGAAAACATGAAGTCGTACCTGCACAGACAAATTTGCCACTGAAGCAGAGGCACCAACATCATCAGTGATTATGACCTTGACCTTTACATTGAAATTTTCCGACAGATTACCAGGCGGTAACCAAGAGCTGACCGTGTTGTTGTAGCCATGAAATAACATACTATACAGACCGTTCTCTAGTTGATATTGGAACTGGTAAGAGAGCGGGATGCTGTCACTCCTCCAGTTACTACACGTCAGCTTGAAGTCAGTTTCCAGTGAGATACCGCTGGAAGGAGCTATCGTGCATGTACCCCCTGTGGGCGCTGATGTAGTAGAAATGTCGTATGCGCCCATCCCTGGTACGCCGGCTGTAGTTTGAACAAATAAAGCCAGTCGGTAATTTGTTCCCTCAGAGAGAGAACCTTGTTTGATGACGATGTTACTTGAACCGAGTGGTGTGTTTGCAATAAGCTGTAAATGTTGTCTTCTTTTCCAGATGTCGTTGTTTGTAGCTGAGGAGGCTTGTTCATAAAGTATCCACTTATACGAAGAGATATTAGAGCACAGGGACCCCTGGCATTGTGACTGAATACTGAGTTTAACCGATGGAACTATTTTAAGTCCACAGTTTACCAGGCATCTGAAAAAGACAAAGGCACAACATAATGACGAATAACCAGCGAGTAAGCAATGGTCCTTAGTTCAGGTGCATGACGAAACGCTTGTCAAGTATGGTAAAGTTGATCGTCAATAAACGATTTCACTTGCTTTCTCTGAAGAAGAAAAACTTTGAAAGCTGCTCAGTTTAATTTCATGGACAATACAATAATAATGGCCTGGAAGACTGGGGAGGTCGGAGGACTTTAACGGGGAGGATGACATAATTTTGGGGGATGGGAGGGGGGCATCAATCATCTCTTACAGATAATTAAAGGGAGGGGAACTATAGAGAATTGACTGCGATGAGGGGGGATCATTAATATGCTATTGAGCTTAGGAGAATCTTATTGTAACACAAACAAAATCCTCCCCCCGCCTGAACACCACGAAACAACTCGCTTACCGTTGAGTTATCTCAGGTGGGTCTCCTTTCACCAAATGAATAATTTGATATACGCGTGAGCTGCGATAGTCTTTAGAGACAACCAGTTTAACCACGTATGTCCTGTTGAGGAGCAGTGGTGCTGTGTTAAAGGTAATTTCTGCTCCAAAATCGTTCCCAGCATAACGAATAATTGACTCATCAAGTCCTGTAAGAGAATCATTTGTAGCTGTCTGCAGGCCGGTGTAATTGCCTGTGATCTCACCATAAAACCAGGTAAAGTTCATTCCTGAGTGATCCCCGATGCCAACATCCGGGTCATATGAAAGCGACGCATTCATCGTGATGTTTTCGTTATGACCTCGGATGACCTCAATGCCTCCGTAGATGAATGCGACGAGATCGGGTTTTCTTTTGCACAACTTCCCATCTAAAAAAAGGAAAGTAAAATACCTTTAAGGTCAATCAGAACTCAAAGTAAAAACAACCAAATTTACTAAAACGCGGGAAAACGCGGGTGACAAAATTATGAGTAGATTTAGTTTTACATCTGATTGGTTGAAAGGGTGGCGCCGTTTTTTTCTGGACCAATCATGAAGCGAAGTAAGGCAAAACCAATGCAATCTCAGATTACTTTCAATTGAAAAGTGCTCTAGCGACACTCGTTCGAAAAAATCACCTATTCCAAATTGGTTTAGAAATAATATTACACCCGTGACTTTAGTTCTTTTGTTTTGAACCTGTGCTTCTATCGATGCCCCCCTCCCTTCCCACACACAAGGGCCACAATCAGTGTATGTAAAGATGCTATCGATGTAGGCCTTTTTGCGCCGGCGAACTTGACTTAACTTGTAAATATTTCGGCTTATTGCAAAAGTGTGAGTCACAACACGAGTGATCACAGCATATATCTTCGTTTTCCTTCATAATCTGATCACATGACGGACCAACGTCTTTGCATAAATTGCTAGAGGTGCAATTCATGTGCAGACTTTCAATGCTTGAATTAGATCGAAAATAGACCCAGGCACATCGGTCGTCACTCGGTTCACAAACTCTTTGTTTCAAGTTATTTCCACTACAATTGACCAACAATCCTTGGCATAAGGATTCATAACACCAGAGGGGCTGGACTGTGAGACAAAGGAAATTACGCGAGTCAAAGTTTGCTCCTGGTGTATAAAATGAACAGTACCATTTTGAATCTTCCTAAGAATCAACACTGATAACTGCTCGTCTTTGCGACCTTTCTTGAAGTGTTAGGTCTGAGAACTAACCATCCTAAATAAGGGTTTCTTTTTATTACCATACCTGTCTTCTTTAATCTGTATTGAAAATCCGGAAAATCTCCCTGTTCATCAACTGCAGGGGCGCAGTGGCTTCATGGTATAGGCCCTGAACCTGGGATTGAGGGATTCTATTTCGAATAATCGACAGCCAAGTGCGAAGTCATTGTGTATCGTCACACTTTTGTTCTTGGGAAAGACACGTTACTCTCACCCTGCCTCTCTCAACCCACTATCAACATTTGCCAGCGAGCTGTCAGGTAAACCTGACGAAATGCGAGCGGAAAGGACATGGCCTGCGATAAGACAACATCCTTTCTATAGGAGTAGCACTCGCGTGTCGTACTCCGCTTGTAGTGCGATAATTGAGACAGACGCTTCTAGTGTTTACACATTCGCTAACGCCCAGACTTCCCTTTTTATATGTTTAAGAGCATTTAACGCGTAAATACACCTACCTTGGTTGATACTACTTCCAAGCATCGATTCCGAAACAGTGGCACAAGATGATGTGATGTTGAAAGTTAGACTTTCTGACGTAAAATTCTGTTTCACGATTGCCAATGCAATCAATGGTGTTGTCTGGGAGGCGGTGACCGGAACAGTTTGATTGACGGTAGGCGTAAAGGATTGAAAAGTCTGATTGACAGTGGTTGTGGTGATTGCAAAGGTTTGATTGACAGCTAATGTATTATGAATTGTCACTTGATAAGACGTTCTTGTAATCGTTGGATTAAGTATTGTGCCTGGTATTGGTAATTCAGAATTTGGTAATGCATTGTCCAAGGGCGTCGTAGATGATGTTGGCGATAGTTTTGCTGATGTTAACATAGCAGTTGATGAACCTGTTAAATTTTAAAAAGTCCTCTTAGCAGTGTTTCTCGTTTGTTTAACTAAATAAAACCCACAAGTTAGTAACCGTTGCCGAGCTATATTTGTCGTTTGAATCACACATAAACTTGGAAGTGATACCCGCAAAACATACATGCAGACAAAAGAAGAAGGAAAAATTAACATCTCTGGATGTCAGCTTACTTGAGCTTGCCAATGATGGTTTGTTGTAATCCTTTACTTGAGATATGTTGTACAAAGAGAGTGCATCCTTGAAAATCCAAACTTGGGACAATCTTCCCTTGAACAGGTAACCAAGCCACAAAGAAGACTCTGTTGCTAATTTTTGAATTCCTTTTGCTGTTGAGTTTGCCACTTCTACTCCATCCACGTAAAGTGTTGCCACTTGACTGTCATTGTCATATGCCCCAGTGATGTGACTCCATTTATTCAGTAGCAAGTTGTATTTACTTCTCACGGAGTACTTCGTGGTGCGATCAAGAGAGTTAACGTGGAAGACTGGGCGATAATTTTCGAGTACTAAACTCACTCCGTAGTTAGAGTTCTTCCAGTAGGAAAGAATTTCTCCATCTCTGCCTCGTGGAAAAACCCAGACGAGAAGAGTGATCGAGGATCTAAAAGTAAGATAAAGAGATCGCAATACATGAAGGATTTTACATCGCTTCGAAGGGTCATATGTATTATTAGTTTTTCATTCGATTTGAAGTATTCTTTACATGAGAGTTGCTATGACGGGTGCCAGTTTGCACGTCAACACGGCTCATTTCGCGACTGTGTCATCTCCCTCCTAGCTTGATGACAGTGGTTCAGGAATCTTTACCCAGGGATAAATTCATCGTTCTTTCGGTTCAGTAAAGAGTCTATTTGTCAGACACCAGGATAGCAATGAGTCAGGACACTGAATTCCTAAAGAAATCCAGCCCTTTATTTCATAAGTTAGTTTTAGACCTAGAGTATCTTGTCATGCATCTGGAAACAATGTTACAAGAACCTTCTTAATAGAAGGTGACGCGCTAGCCGTCAGTGAACAACCCACGGTGGACTCCGGATAAAAAGATTCAATTCCCCCCTCCCCCCCCCCCAGCCGGATCATTGGGTTGAATTCTTGGGCAAAACACTTTACACTTGCCTCTGTCCATTCACGATTGTATATGGGGGGGGACCAGATAGCTGTCAGGGAAATCTAAGGAGAGGGTAGCCTGCGATGAATAAAGGCTGATAGTTTCGAAAGAAACTGTTTGGGGCTGCGTCGTTGGGAGCAACGAAATAATTTGGATATATCAACAAAGTTGAAATGGTAAATTGGCCACCGTAACGATTACAAAAGCTGACGTTTCGAGCGTTAGCCCTTCGTCGGAGCGAAGGACGAAGGGCTAACGCTCGAAACGTCAGCTTTTGTAATCATTACGGTGGCCAATTTACCATTTCAACTTTGTTGATATATCCAAATTATAGCCTGCGATGGACTAGTATCCCATTCCGCAGGGGAGAGGGGGAGGGGGTAGAGAAACAAACCCCCCACAAGCTCGGTAGGGTTTGGCAGATATCCTCTAAGCCTTACAATACCTTTTTGAATAAACATTACATGACAAAACACTTCATTTACCTTGTATTCAAATTATATGATGCGTTAAGATATATATAACTTGGTGGTGAGCGTGCTCCGGTGAACTGATATGACCCACCAACTTCGCCATAGAGCCCCAGAGCAGGCTGTGCATTGGAGATGGTCCCTGCTGGATTGTTGGACGAACTGAAATCATTTGCTTCACTTGACGAATTCAGAGGATAGTATCCAACAGGATGTGGCAATCCTGCAGTGACAGACACGAATGCATTCAATTAAAAATTTTTTATTCTGATTGGCTACGGATCTATGTCCAGATAAATAGCGAGTAGAATGAGCAACCTAACAATGGGCGGTTGGAAGCAAAATAAAGTTGAAACATTTGCCTGTTTTGTTGTTAATTTTCAAAATACTAATTTTTTTATAATATATATACTAAAACAATTTTAACTCGCCTTCATTCAAGATTCTTCCCTAATGGCGGCTCCAGAAACTAAAACTAAATTAATAATCATAATAATTTACATTTATATAGCGCAGACCTCTATATGAATATATACAGTCGCGCTTCACAATATCGTAAGATAGAATTATGGCAAAAGTAACTAAGATATAAGAACCTATTGGAACCTACGAGTCTATGCACTCAAAGAGAACAATAGCCAAGCTAAGTGAATAAGAAACATGAGTAAAAATAAAAATCTATTTGAAAGCTACGTTAAAAAAATAAGTTTTCATAGCAGTCTTGAAAGTGTCCAACGTCTTTATGTTACGAATTGTCGAAGGTAATGCATTCCAAAGATGAGGCGCAGCTGATTGGAAGGCACGGTCACCAAGGGTTGGATGTGTCCTGGTGCTTGATAATTCGAGTAATAAAGATCTGTTTGACCTAAGAGAGTACCTGGATCGTTTTTGATGCTAATTAAATCAGTCAAATAGTTAGGGGCTAGACCATATAAACAGTTAAATGTCAAAAGGAGAATCTTAAACTTTATACGGTAACTAATCGGGAGCCAATGAAGGTGGAAAAGTAATGGCGTAACATGGCAGTATTTTGGTGATCCAGTGACCAACCGAGCTGCGGCATTCTGTATCCGTTGGAATTTCATGATATGTGAATTCGGGAGGCCATCTAGTAGACTGTTACAATAATCGATTCTACTGGTTATAAAAGCATGAACTAAAATTTGAACTAAAAGATGATGAACTAAAAGATGAACTAAAAGATGGAGTTGTAAACACCAAACTTTAAAGTAAAGCTAAGAAAAGAAAAAAGTGAACGAATGACACTTGCATCCTCATGGGGACTCAGAATATTTTCTTTGTCTCACCCTCGTGACAAAACGAAAAACATCTTTCTCTGTTTTTTTACCGAGCTTAAAACTAACCATCTTTCTTATTCTATTTACAAGGCACTTACATTAGCTACCGGGTTTTTTGGCTGCCCTTGATCATTATGAGATCGATTTTAGGCTGTCAGAACCAACCACTTCCACTCACGAGCGAAAAATAGGCGTTGAAAATCTAACTCTATTAAGGTGGCTGAACACAGTTTTCGCGCGCGAACAAGGATTGCAAAAAACAAACATGCCATCAATAGAGCGGTCATTTTATTTACTCAACACGTTTCCGCACGGAAATTTCTGACAATTCTTTATCCTTTTTAGACATCAAAGTTTCAATTGAAGGCAATGGTTTATGCCCTAGTTTGTATTATAAACCTACAGACTCACATAATTACTTGTTGTATTCGTCTTCACATTCATCTCACGTTAAGAATTCCATTCCTTTTTCTCAGTTTCTAAGACTTCGTCTTTTATGTAGTGATAACTCTGATTTCCACCACAAATCAGAGTCAATGTGCCAGTTTTTCGATAAACGCGGTTACCCTGATTCTATCGTTCAAGCGGGTTACCACCGCGCCCAACTTATTGATCGACATTCAGCACTACAAACGTCACAAAAGGAAGATTCCGACCGCATTCCATTCCCTCTCACGTTTCACCCTCACAACCACTCAGTTAAATCCATCATTCTTAATAACTTTAAATTACTTCAAAATGATCCAAAGACAAGCACTATCTTTTCGCAGCCTCCGCTCATTTCATTCAAACGCGACAAAAATATAGGCAATTTTTTGGTCAGAAGTTCTTTTCAGACTAATGACCAACCAGGCACTTTTAAATGCGCTCGTGCACGATGCAAAATGTGTCCTTTCATTCACAACACTGAGAAAATATCCGGACCCAAACGATCCATTAAGATCACCGATCGCTTCACGTGCACCTCCGCCAATGTAATCTACATTGGAACAGGCAGAAGACTAGGTGACCGATTCCGAGAACACCTTCGCGACGTGGAGAGGAATGACAAGGGCACATTGAAACTAGTCGCAAGACATTTTAATTTACCTAATCATTCTAAGCAACATATGACAATCTGCGGTCTTACACTTAGGTAGCAAGGAAAGCCGTAAAACTCTTGAACAAAAGCTTATCTTTCAAACCGGCAGTCTAAATTCCACAGGTATCAACGAACGCTTTTCATTCCACTAATTTATTCGTGTTTTTCTCGTTGCCATGTTCCCACCAATCACATAGCTCCATTTTCTGCCTTTAAAAGCACACACAACCCACAATTCCTCTATTCGCTCCGACGTAGGGCTAACGCTCGAAACGTCAGCTTTCATAATCGTAACGGTGGCCAATTTATTATTTCAACTTTGTTGATATATTGAAATTATTTCGTTACCCCCACCGACGCAGCCCCCAACAGGTTCTTTAGAAACTATCAGCCTTTATTCATTTTTCTCTATAGTTGGCGCAGTGCATTGAGGGCTTTAATCTTTTTTTACAAAGACATGTAAAAAAAGTTAACGGTACAAAGCAATTCTCAGCTTTTTCGTCGTTACTGAAAGAACCCAGTTAAATGCAGCGCATGCGTAATAAGTCAAAAAATTGCGATTGAATGGAGAATTTCTTTCCCTGAAATATACCTATTTCTTGAGAACCACTCATTAGAATTTCACGAAATTTGGCACGAAAATACTTTAGAAAATAAGTAATTGGAGTATTGGAAAAATTAATTTTTAACAAAGGAAATTCTAGATAATCGAGTGAACCTTCAATAAGGAATAATTTATGATCTCTGTTAAATTGTTAGCAAAATGGTGTTAACTTGTGAGCATCGTTACAAGCTCGCTGCATGCAAATTATAACGAAAATCTAATGACTAGATTTTCTACAAATAAACAAAACCCATTTTAAAGGCCTGTTTATATTTATTCATGTCTCCATGGCAACGGCACATACGTCAGCTTAACTATCAAAAAAACAAAGTTTGTGTTGTTAACTTGCTTGCGGACAGTTTTGGCGACCGAGAGACAAAGGGTGTTAGAGAAAGTGGTGAAAGAAACACAGGTACCAAAAACTCTGTTCAGCCACCTAAATGGAAACGACTAATCTTAACTTTGTGTACTGCTACGAATAAATTACACAACTTTTTTGTGCTGGCACATTCCACACGCGGGCGAAAAAAATTGTTAGAAAGACAAACAACGACGCACAAAAGGAGAAACAAAGGAAAACTGAAGATGTTGAGGATTTAGCGTTTGGATCTTAAACCTGGTATAATGATTTAGCGTTTGGATCTTAAACCTGGTATAATGATTCTGGAGTTGAATGTTGATGTCATTCTTCGTATCACTATGTCCACACTCTTTCACGAATTTCCGGCCTTGGAAAGGTCAGTTTAAAGGTGAAAGGGTCTCTATCATTCTCGGTCCTTAGTATGAAGTACAGTATAGTTGAATCTCCAGTAAATAATCTTAAAATGAAAAGAAATCTACATAAAAACAGACAAACAACCAACAAAAAATGGCATAACAAGTCAAAACCCTGCGAGCCTTCAACCTGATCAAATATTTGTAAACGTTCTTTGCCTTACCTTCAGAGCTGGCCAAAAATCCCAAGATCAGCAGAGTAACTCGTTGCATCTGTAAGACAAGAATTCACAAAAATACAAATACTGTTAAAAGCCTATAAGGAATAAATCATGTAATCATGAATTAAAAATAACACCGTAATTATATCATGCTATCATGCCGTGGATAGAGTTACAAAGCACCTCGGTCATGCAATGAACATTTTGGATGCATTTTAAACGTTATCTTACTCAAGGTTTTATCGATTGAATATTGCAAGGAAAGATAAGATTCAGTGTTGGGACTTTATCCTTTATAATTTGAGGTTTTTAGAATTTGAGCCTTAAAATTATCAAGTTAATTAACTAAGGTTAATCATGTCCCATAGAAATTATATATTACGTGAAACATGTCAACATGAATTATCTAACCAGCTGGAAAATGTCTGCATTAGTTTTCCATAGATTTGCAATAGCGAGCCTATTAACCAGCTATACTTTGTGCTTTTCTATAGGGCTACACTTTCTGCTAAATTCGGGGTGGTTCGAATATTGATAGTTTCTGATACGAAACTGTATGTGCCTGTATTGTAGCCCTACCATATGAATTTTGGTTATAGTAATATAAACATAAACAAAAAACTCGACTTTTTGGTAACGATTTTAGCAATGAAAAGCCTGTATGATGATAAATAGAGAAAATATTTTTATTCTTTATATTTTTATTTTATTCATAGTTCTTTTTCCAAAAAACATGTTCACCCCTTTTCTGTT
Source organism: Stylophora pistillata (assembly GCF_964205215.1). NCBI lineage: Eukaryota > Metazoa > Cnidaria > Anthozoa > Scleractinia > Pocilloporidae > Stylophora > Stylophora pistillata. The sequence continues at coordinate 670,170 of NC_142530.1, forward strand.
CGCTATTACGAAAGAAGTTCGGTTAAGTGTTTTCGGTTACCTGTCAACTTTACATTAAATATTCATGCAGCCAGCTTTTCCCCACCTTTATTTTACTATTTCAATAATACCGAATAAACTATCAGTGACCCAAAGCTGAAATATAAATCAGAAGTTAACTAAGAGGGCTATTTTCAGCCGGTTGTAGACAGCAGTATCTACAATAAAAACCGATGTCTACTTTTTGGACTGATCACTTTGTTTGTAAGAGAGATTTTTATTCGCATTTCAGAGAGAGAGAGAGAGAGGGGGGGTGGAGAGAGAGAGAGAAAGAAGTAATTGTGAATTCAGCTGCTCGCACTTTATTGCCCTAGCTAAAATGGGCGAAATATTGAAACTATAAGCTCTGTAAACTGTTCGTTTATGACAGATTTTATGACAACACCTTTCACTCAACCTTTTGTCGGTTTTTACCGAGAGGCAGGTCTTTGTGATGTAAAAGAATTATCGGCTTATTGAACTAGAAACAGGCCGTTCAACTTAACGGATATTATAAATTATGATCAACTCTAACGAGCTAAATCTTTTGCCAAAGATTTGCGTTCATAAATGACTTGCAGCGAGGCAGTGGAAAATATATTTTGCCACAAAGGTAACAGAACACGCGATTTCTCGTTATTTGTTCTTTCATAATTTTTAAGATAACTCACGTTCGTGTTCTTCAACTGCTCTTTATACTTACCCTATAAACCTTTACCATGCTGGTAGAACTGAATTCATTGAGATACGTTTCCATATACTTGAGTGCGAGAATGTCTTTTATCTACCAAGGCTCACCAAACTACCACTTAGTCACACCTGTTTGCTCGCATAATACTCATTAAAAGTCCGATTCTTTTCTAAAAGCCTACCGCGTTTTTCCACCTGCAAATCAACATAATTTAGACACGTAACTTAATATTCGCTTCTCTGACAAACTTCAAAACTGAGTCGATTAAAGAAACAAAAATTGTTTTTCGAGGAACTGGGTCCAGGGTTTTGTCATTTTTGACATGATCAGAACAGGACCTGGCATAGCTCTTAAATTGTAGCTCGCTAGCTGTAAGAGGCCTTAAAAGTTGATTAAAATTTATCAATGTATTTGTAATTTAACTTACAACACCTGACACCAGGCACGTACCAAAACATATCAAAATGAAGACGATATTCAAAGTCGTAAGAGCCTCATTGGAAGGTAATCTTGTTTTTCATTTCAATGAAATACAATTTGTCTGCGCAATATTACAACAACAACAAAAAAAATGGAAATAGGGATTGTCGATCGTTTCCTTTTCAACTCTAGATCTTAAATATGTACTTGGAGACCTAATTACTACTACCGGTCAAACATGACATTCATTCAAGCTTGACTCTGCACATGTGATAATCCTTTGTGCCTCTCGATTGGAAATAAGAAATTTAATCTTTACATTTCTTCATTTAACTTGAGCAAACTCCGCGGCTGCGGCGCAATCGCAGTTGCTAAGAGAGAGCAAGTCATTAAACATGGTAAATAGGCGACATACGTAAACAAACAGAGCGGTAGATTTCAGTTACAGATATCATTTCCAAACATCTGTTGATGTTTCCCTTTAGTGCATGTTATGAATTTTCACTAAAAGTCAAGGAAATATTGGGAGTTTAAATTCCTACGCAGAAAGTTATACTGAGAAAAATGAGTTGATTTATAAATGTTCTTCATGCAGTATTTCTGTAAAGAACGTGACAAAGCCGAAGGAGAAGTTTTCTAAAATTCTTCCAAATTGAAAAATTCAACCTAGATTCATTAGTTTTCATTAATGACAAAACTGCTTCTTCACAAGTTAGGTGTACGTGTAATGTAAAGAAGGGCGGAATATTGTGTCTTCCTAACGGGTGGCTTTAAATTCCTTCTGGATGTTTAATAATCCATTTGTTCTTTTGTAAATACCTTATGGGGGACAGAGTTAATTGAGAGATTCTCTCAGGGATGATGATTTCGTGCTACTTAAGCTCGTTATTAACTGTCAAGTGACGAGTTTGAGTTACTCCTATCTTCTAAGGCCCTAAGAGCTGTTGCGTGTTGTAACAGTTGCCCCCTTGCCGGTCTAACTCGTAAAAACTAAGCAGGTGATACATTGGACAAAATTTGGGCCGTGTCGTCTCAGACAGGCGAGCCGAAGTTTTTACATGAGAAAAGCTTGCATGTCTCGCGTAACAGGGTTACCCTACCTACCTACCGAGGCTAGATACCTTGCTCTCTCGAGTTATCTCGCTCCCCGAGACGAGTTTAACATTCTCGGCTAGGGTAACGCGGGTGGGAGGTTGTTTCGGGTGCGCGCAACCATTCAAATCGGCCCTAAAGCTCTTCTTAAAAGTACACATCGTCTCTGTTCGTAATTGAAAATTAGTGCGTGCGTCATCGTGCGTTCATCGTGACATGAAGCACGCGGTTTTGAGGGAACGAAGGATGCGCTGAATGCTTCTTGCATGCTCTCTAAACCTCGTAAGTACCTCATATCTAGATTAAAGGACAGCTGACGCATGAACCAATAGTTTTAGAACATTGTACAAGGCGTTAGTTGAAATATTTCATAAATAGAAATTCATCCTGTCTTGCTACAGTGCATCCAAAAACATCGTCAGCACGCAGATTAAGAATGTAAAGCACGCTTGCAAAATTGAATTTATTCTCACGAATTTACTGGCTCTGTAAGCTAAGTTAGCGAAACATCTATGAGAGAAGCCTGGAGATTGTGTTATAAACATGGCCGATTGAACGTAAAACAGCCACGCGTACCTAGTTTACAATTTAGTAGATAATCTATGGTTCGTTTTTCAATCGCATATTTAATAGCTTAGAATTGTGGGGACTCCCCTCGCGAATCACGTTTGCTCTTGATTCTATTTGTCGAGCCTCACATAATGATTTCTTTCCGCCTATCATTTCAATAAATTACGTACGGTTTGATTGGAACATCTCGAAGTGGAAATGAAGAAAACGTGTTTCAGTTCTCTCATGTTCTCTCGTGTTTAAGTTTTCTTAATCCTATAGAATAATTTGTACCAGTCAGCTTCCCTCTGAACTAATTCTGTAAACCTTCTTCATAATTTGAAGAGCTGCATAAAAAAATGTCCAAATCAACAAATTTACACAGGAAACGCCGCAAATATGGAGAAGTGATGTTTAAGGAAATGGCTTATCATGTCGTGATGTTGATGATCAAGCGCAAAAAGCTTTTTTTGTGTGTTATCCTTGACAGATGATACAAAACAATTTTAGATTTGACATGTAGATCAATTTATAGAAGGCAAGCCAATGAAATCAAAGGCTTTGGCTGAAGAAGCGATTTTGTCATGGTTATGCTAATAACTATACTAAAAGACTTAAACCACTGTGAAGAGAAAATCAGATATCACGCCATGTAATTTTGAATCTGATTGGTTAAAAGGTTCTGAAACTCTTCAAAACGAGTCATGGATCGAATTGAAACCAAACCAAAGTAAACTTGGATAATTTCCTTTTGAACTCATTGAATTGTTATTACGTTCGTATTTACAAAAAATTTCGCATCATAACTGTTCACCGCAACGTTGCAACAAAATCTCGAAGCCGAAATTAAACTGCGCGTCGCACAATGACAAACGCCACAGTAGTCATTATTTGCAGCATAATTTCGATTGAAAGCGTTTTTATTCTAATCGGGAACATTTTCACGATTTATGTGTTCTGGATTCATCGAACACGTTTGAAGCGAACCTCTTTTCTTCTCATAAACCTGGCCATCGCTGACCTCCTTGTTGGTGCTACTGAACCACTCGCCATTGGAACAGGGGCGATTCATCGGCACTTTCAAGGAAAGAAAACAGACGAAGTCCTCGTATCAAACCAAGATGACTTTTCGGCAATTATTCCTACAATGTTTTCGTGTTTGTCCTTGTTTTTTCTTGTTCTTATCTCTTTGGAACGTGCCTATGCCGTGATATGTCCTCTTCGCCATCGAGTCACCTCGAACAAATCTTACATTTGGAGTATTATTACTGTTTGGGTTCTTGGCGGTTTCGTGGGTGTGGTATTTTTATTAGATACGGCCAAGATGTGGGCTCATGAAATCACACAATACATTATTTGCTCTATGATATTTTCAGCTCTTGCCATAATCTGCTGCAGCTATATGACCATTCGGAATAAACTTTACTCCAGAGATGTTCCGGCTACCGATCGAAGTAGTCGAAATAACGCTGAACAAAACATAAGACTGTCGAAGACTTTGTGCATCGTAACAGCTGCCTCTTGTGTTTGTTGGTTACCGGGGAGCATTCTATACTTTGTGAACGCCGTATGTAAGGGTCGCATATCTATGGGTGCTCTCTATGCTGCAACACTCTTCAATATAGCGAGCTCATTTGTAAACCCAGTCATTTATAACTTTAGGATGCCTATCTTTAAAGGGCCGCTCAGTAAGTTGAAACCTAGAAGGACCCGGAATCACAGAAGAAACCCAAAGGATGGCGTAAAATGCCAAAACGATATAAACCAGTAGCAATGCTAGATTTCAAAGAAATTCCGTATAGTTAAGGATTGTACCATCCTCGATATAGTATAGAAAGAAAATCTTTAACGTTCGCAAAAAAAAGCATGCAGCTGTTTGAAGAATGGTTGTCGAAAAAAGCACAAATGCACACGACAATCCCGATAGGCATTGTGCATAGTTTTCAGGTTCTGGTTCCTTGACCTAACAGCGGGTTTTTTTTTTCTTCCCAAGAACGACTTTTAATCCTAAAGTTGATAAAAAACGAAAAAAATAACGAACCTGGTGACTCTAATGAACGACAAAAGCTATGTAAACTTAACGAGAGCAAGTTCAAAATGACCTAAAGGAAAAATATTTACATCGCAATATTCAACTGTTTGTTTCCTCTCGTACCCACGCACATGTCGGTATTTATCCCGTGTTCATTGCTTTGTTTTTCCATTTTTATTTGTTTCACTTATTAAACTTCGTATATTACCGCATACCCAGATTACCTTTGGGATTGTGGCCTGCACTTTTCCGACAACCTTTCTGCAAACAGCTCAACTCTCCTAATTCAATGTTAGTTAACATTGCTTCCTAGAAACGTTCCAACAAATCTAACAGCCGAACCAGGGAGAAAAAAACAAGACTCTTAACTAAAGAAAATCATTTTAAATCTTAAAGGAAATTAGATAGAAAACGTAGTAAACAAGTGGTAAAATCCAGAAAACAATTATTTTTTTTCTATATGTTCATTGGTGACTGAAGGACGATTCAGCGGAAACAAACAGTTCATTAGGAGATATATACTGTCATTTCAGAGTGGGAAACCATGTAAATAACGATAAATAGAATGGCCGAATGAAAAGCCCACGGAAAGTTTTATTATTGATATCTGCGTGATCAAGTACTGAGAAGATATCACTTCTGTACCCAATTGTTTGAGAAGATGGGGCTCTGCCATTCAGGTGTTTAAGGCAAAACAGAGACCTTTAGTATGCTCTAAAGCTAACTTGATTTTAAAGAGTATGCTTCAATAGAGACCAGAAGACTTTTCACCGGAATTGCTGTAAACTAATTATAAAAACAAAAACGAAAAAAGCCTTTTGAAAAGTTGTGTCCTATCTTGTTTTCTGATCAATATTTAATAACATGCTTTTGCTTGCTTTTACCTTAATGAAAAGCACTCTAGATAATATAGCGGAGACGAACCATAGATCATTTATAATCAGTTGCAAGAAGGTAAATTACAATGCAATATTTTTGTCAAACCTCCTTGGGTTCTGTTGTTTATCTTTGTGTGTATGTGGGTGTGTTTGCACAGACAACTCAAGCTTAAATGTGGCCTGACTACAATCATATAGCGAATCTTACTTGGATCGAGGCGTTCGTACCAATCGTAAGAGTAGGCGAACAAAAAGCATTTGATAAACCATGAAAGTAAGCAAGGAAACTTGATAGGGATTATTCAACTATCCCTGTCAACTTAACTGGGAATAGGGAAAATATTTCTCAGACTTTTCGGCGAGGGTTATGGGGTATGCCGCCCTTCTCTATGAATCCTAACTCTGGTCCTGTCCAATGTCATTCTTCACGCCTGTTTTTGGATCTGGCTCCTGTAAGAGTTGAGCCTTTTTTTAAATAAACCAGTAGGCTTTTTTGGAGTATAATGATTAGTGAAACACGGAAAGGTAAAATTTTCCCTTGAAGTCAGCTGGGCTACTTCTCTTTCCGTAACGCTTATTTGAAATTGAAAAGACAAATATGTTTAGACGCTCTGGTGATTCTAGTTCTGGAATACAAAATCCGCTATAAAGTGGTCAAACTGTCCTCCAGGTTTCAAACACAAACGACTTAAAAACCGCCCCAGTGTAAGTGAACTTTATAGCCTGAATAGGGTAGCACGCCTCCGGAAGAGTGAGTCTCAATACAAGCTCACATTATTAATCTTTTATGAAATTGCGTAATGCGATGTCCCATCCTATGAAATTGAGGTTGGGTACTCCGTGCTGTGTATAACAGTGGTGTTTTCATTAAAAAGGGAGGTTCGTTGTAATTGAGCGGATCAAGGTCATTCCAGAGTTGACACGGGTTTCGTGAGCCATGCCAAACCTGACAACTGCCATATTGTTTTTTGTCATAAATGCCATTCAAGCATTAACGATCTTAGCTGGTAATGCATTTGCCATGCACGTATTTTTTGCTCGAAGACGCTGCTTGAAGAGAACCGCTTTTCTGTTGATAAACCTGGCTGTGACGGATTTTCTTATAGGCGCTGCAACATTGGTGGAAATAATTTACCATGTGTCACAGGAAGAAACTATGAAGGTGATCGTTTACGACGAGCCAATCTCCGCGATTCAGATTTCTTTTTCGTCTTCGTCGTTGTTCTGCTTGGTAGGAATATCTTTAGAGCGTGTTTATGCAGTACTCTGGCCGTATCGTCATCGAGCTTTGAGTAAAAAATTTTACATCGTGAACATTGCTTTAGCTTGGGTGGCTGGAATAACTATTGGTATAATTTACGCAATGGGCGAACTTGAAGTATTTCGTAAAGAATTTGGCATCGCTACCGAAGTAGTACTGTTGTGTTCATTAGCCGTTTTTGTTGTATCGTACGCAGCAATTCGCACCCGAATGAACAAAACTGTGCCGTCACTCAATGCTCACAATCGTCACACAGAGGAACAAAATATAAAATTATCCCATACATTGTTTATAGTTATAGCTTTGTCTCTCTTACTTTGGGTTCCCGCCATAGTACTATACGGCATTCAAGTCATATGCAACGCTTGTGCGGTTGCTATCGCTAAGTTACCAATTGTCTCCAGTGCAAGAGTGTTACATTTGTCGAATTCTATTGTTAATCCAGTTGTGTACAGTTATCGGATGCCTATGTTTAGAGAAGAGATTAAAAAATGCCTGGAAAAAGTTAGATGTTACAAGAGCGACAACTCAAGTCAGTCTGGCCAGTTGGAATCTTTTGATACTCGTCTTTAATAAGCAGGTCTGAGGTGAAGTTGTTTCACAAAGACGTTTGATTGACGCTCTCTGTTTTTCCATGAGCGAGAAGGACTCTAAATGAGAGCCTTCATGTATGATTTTAGGGAAAGATTTAAGCGAGTGCTAAGAAAAGGTACACATACATTTAAAAAATCGTTCAGTTTACACATTCTAGTAGTAAGAGAGGCTAGTCTACTGTTTTTTTTTCTAAGCTCCATGGTAATAACTACAAAATTCACAAAGTTACCGACGATTGAGGAAGTATTTTTCGCATTTGCGCAATCCTCACGAAAAAAAGTGGAAGGAATGACGGCTATTGCGTTTTAAAATGAAAATTACGAGTTTTCCCGTTTGACATGATGATTGAGGACAACTAAGATGTCAGAACTAACCTCAATTTATTTGCACAAGTAGCAAAAAGTATTTAAAACAAGAACGTGGGAAATGGGGCAGATGTTATAATAGTCAGTGCTTGCAATTAATAGACATCAACAGTGCCGCCACAATATATATTTTATATTCTCATTCTGTTGAAAAACAACGACGACAACAACATGTGGGAACGCAGAGGCCTCTCTTCTTAAAACTATAAAGCTTTCCTAATACATCTTACACTGAATAAAAGATGCTTTATTTTTCAGGTAAATGAGATCAATTCTAACAGATCATGTGAATGTATATGGAAGAAATTTTGTCATATCTCTTTGCAGGGGACATATAAGGAAATTAAGGCAGAAGTTGTACAAAGATCACAGCAAGCCATTCATTCTATAAAGTCCTTTATCAATTCTACTTTCTATTCATACTGTCATTAAACTTTCTTGTTCTTACTTTCTTATGCATGGAATATTTTACTGAAAACATTAAAAACCCAATAATATCTACGAAGTGACTGTAATGAAGTTCAATTCTTGACCAATCAAAATTTTTGCCGCCTGGCTTGTCAGTTTGTGTTGAGTTTCAGTAACATTAATTCTCATCTAGTCTTATTGAAACAGGAAGACAAAAAAACAGTTATTGGTACAACTCATCCATTTTAAACTTTTAATCAGACGTGGAAATGCTGAACTCGTGAGTTAGATCAACTTCAGTTATAAAAGCAGTACCAGATCCTACTTTCGGCGAATTCTAACCACAGCAAGAGTGCAAATGTCTCAAACACTCTTTGTGCTGTTTTGTGTTCTGCTCTCAGTCGAAAGTTTTGTCATATGCATTGGAAATGCATTTGCTGTTTCTGTCTTTTGGCAGAAGAGGCTTACTTTACAACGAACCTCATATTTGTTGATCAACCTCGCAGTTTCTGATCTTCTAGTGGGCCTATGGGAATTGATATTAGTCGCTGCTCGACAGGTTCCATTCCTTTTCGGCGTGGATTTTAACACCATTTCTCTAAGAAACTTCATGGCGTCTTTGACTATTTTGTTCTCTTGTTCATCTAGTTTTTACCTCGCTCGAGTAGCAATCAGTGAACGAACTTTCTCCTTTCTGAGGCCAATCCACCACCAAACAGTGAGCACAAGAGTTTATTTTGGCGCCATTGCCTTCGCCTGGACCGCTGGGGTCGTCACAACATTGCTCTATTTAATACCAGTTTTCTTTGCATCCGATAAAATGTCTTCAACAATAGTTGTAGGTGTAGTTTTCCTGATCTCTATAAGTCTTATTTGCGCAAGCTACCTGACTATATTCAGGTACTTGAAACGCAATCATCCACTCTATTGCAATCAAAACAGGAGTCATTTGGAGCGAAACAATAAACTTTCGAAGACGTTGTTATTCGTCATAGGTCTGTCGCTTGTCTGTTGCCTGCCAGGTTTATTTTTGTACATAGTGGCTGAGGTTTGTAGTGCTTGTACCTCGGCGCCAGTAATGCTAACAGGGAGAGTTCTACATCTCGCCAACTCTGCAGTCAATCCAGTTGCATATAGTTTCAAAATGCCCATATTTAAGGAAACTTTGAGGAGACTCTTTAGATTACAAGAGCAAAGAGGAAATGGATAAATACAACTTCATGTTAAGAAGAACCTGTAATTTTACTCAAGGAACTAGTTATGTCGCTTATAAATTTGGTTTTTGTGATCGGAATTCTGTGATAACACGATTACACCTAGTACATTATCTGGAGTTCTTTACTTTGCAGAAAGTGAGGGGGGAGGGGTCCTTTCAACGCGTTATCTTTATAAGATTCTCCAACTTAGGTGATATCTTGGGGGGCTGGGACCACGGCTTGATTGCTGGTCACACCTGTAGGCTAGGAAATTTTCACTGACGCATTATAAAGGTTGTAATGAGAGATCTAGTTGGTTACTCAATCAAGAAGCGGGTAACAGGTGCTTCGTTTTCCTCTTAGTTTCCTTTGCAATGAAAAGTCAATGCACGAGTTAATACTAACTCATTCGTTATATGTTAAATTAAATTGAGAAAAAAAAACTCATTAGGAATAAAATAGGATATGAATGATTCATTGTTATTTAAAGCATCGTTTGAAATGCTTTAAAACAACATTAGCTCGTTCAAACATAATTAAAACTTACATGGAATTGGTATTTTGGTTCCACTGTATGCATGTTCTGTGTCATTGTCCGTGGAAAAGCGGAAATTAACAAAAATAATTATAAGAAACTCATTTGGACAGCATTGTTTACGGCCTGGTAGAAATTTATGCACCTTATCAAAGGTTTCCTTTCCTTTTTTTTCGTTGTTGTTTTTTTTTTTAAGAAATTGTAATTCATTAGAATACTAGTCGCTGTAGGATCCATTTGAAGTAGGGGAGAGAACGTTGGAAGAAAAGACTAAAAAACAGCTGCGAAGGAGACTATACTTCACTCTGCCCATGAAATGGAAATTTCTGCAATATTGATGTTTTCTGTGGTATTTTTCCTTGAAGGAGTGTTCATCCTTACGGGAAACATTTTTTCCATTTTTGTTTTCTGGAAACATCGAGCTAAACTGAAACGAACTACATATCCTCTAGTGAATTTGGCTGTCGCGGATATTCTAGTAGCAGTCGAAATTTCATTTCTTGTGTGTAGCGAAATAAAATATCTCGCCACGAAGAGAATATCCCAGGATGATTGGTTGTTAATCACGAACTTTGCCTTAGATGGGTTTTGTGGGGTGGCTTCGTTGCTTAGTTTATTAGTAATAGCTTTGGAGCGTCTTTATGCAGTTCACTGGCCCTTCCGTCACCGCACATTAAAAACTAGAAGTTATACAGCCACTATTTTATTTATATGGATAATTGCAGCAGCTTCTGCTTACTTATACCTGGAGACAATCTATAATTTTTTCCAACTGAAATTTGTTTGTTCCCTCATGTTAGTCTTCATAGTTGGTTCTGCGCTGGTTGTCATCATTGTGGCATACAATTTCATCTATACGCAAACACGTCGGAATAATCCCGAAGGTTTTAATGAGAGACGAGCTCAGCAGAACAAAAAATTGACGAAGACATTGTTTATCATCACTGTACTATCGATCGTATGTTGGCTTCCTGGAATAATCCTTTCGATTCGTGTTAACTTCATTGACGATTTGATTACTCTTAAGGTCATCTTGTTAGTAAAAATGATTCAGTTCTTCAATTGTGGTGTGGACCCGATAATCTATACTTTTCGTATGCCTCTAGTTAAAACAGAACTCATGAAAATATTTTCTAAATTCTCGCCCAAGAGGAAACAGAGACATGATGCGACTCGTATACAAGAGATGGCAGTGGCAACCCTTTGGCGAACAACAGGTGTTGAAATAAGTTTACAGAATTTTGAGACAAGGCTGTAAACAGCCCTGAAAAAATGCATTTGAGGACCAAGCATTGGTTTTGGAACTGACATACGCTAACGAGGAGCACTTATTGATATGTGATGAATATTTTCAGTAAATTTAACCTATTTTTTACCGTGGTAATCTCCACAATAGAAACGAGGAAGGGGAGGAGAATAGCTGATTTAGCGCCTGTTGCCTTCCTTTTACTGCAGCAAAACTGTCTCTTACATGCAAATTTTTGTCAAAACATATTTATTTTGGGATGTGTTTTATTCTGGCGAAGTGGCAAATAAAGATTTCGTTTGACTTGATGGATAAGAGTATCTTCATCAATTGATTTCCCTCATGAAGTTCCTTTTGTAATATATAAATTTCATGATACCAATGCTTGTCTTTACATCAACAGTTTTCTACTCAGTGTGTAATTTTACGGTTTTTAGTTTTTAAATTTTCAATTTGCAAGGGAAGAACGTTCAGGTAAATAACTAGTTGAAGGCTGTTTGTGTCCGCCATAACAATGAAAGGCCTCAAGCCTGACTAGTTGCTCGGTAAATGGATAAGATTTCAATTCCAATTTTCCACCAAGTTGGTTTGAATGTAATCACGTTCATTATCTTTAATCAAACACCTTTTTATTTTCTTTCAAATCATTTGCAAGTGGATTTTGTTTTCCTAAAGAAGAACTTATTAAGTTCATGCAAATCAGGCCCGCACGACTCATTTGGGAAGATGTAATTTAAGAACCGGAGTAGATTTCCAATTAATTGCAAAGATTGATGAGTCCAACTTTATAAATACTGCACATGAAAGGAGCAATTGCTGTTTGCTAAAAACGTGCCAAGCTTGAAAACAGGCACAGCACAGAATTAAATTTATATTTATTGCCAAAAGAAAACCCCAACACCTTTCTGCTAGTGGAAATGTCTTTTACCACAATAGTGTCATACGCCTTTTGTGCGATTTACCTGCTAGAGGCAATTTTTGCCCTTCTGGGTAATATTTCAACCATCTTTGTTTTCTGGAAACATCGGCGCGAGTTAAAACGAACCTCTTATCTTCTGGTGAACTTAGCTTTCGCTGATCTTTTAATGGCAATCAGTATTTTGCATGTGGTTGGTAATGGAATACGATATCTGGCTACACACGAGGTATCTGAATTCTTCAAGTTCAAAATTTGCAATGCGTTTGATTCTTTCTGTGCATTTGTTGCATTAATCAGCTTACTAGGGATGACATTAGAGCGTCTTTATGCAATTCGCTGGCCTTTCCGCCATCTAAAACTGAAGACCAGAAGTTACATCAACGGCGTTGCATCTGTGTGGATACTGGCAGGAGTAATGTTCATTTTTGACTTTCTGTCAGTTTTTTTCCACGCTGACAAGATTTATCTTTCCATGGCTTCTTCCATAATTGTGTCATTGGAAGCTGTCTCAGCCCTAGTGATCACCTGTGCTTCATACGTACTCCTTCGCCAACGAACTCGTCAGAATATTCCCGGAATTCGAGCGCAACAAAGCAAGAAATTAACTAACACGTTGTTAATTGTAACTGTTGTTTCTGTCTTCTGCTGGCTACCTGTAATAATATATAGCACTGTACTTAACATGCTTTCAATTACTGATGTATTCAGTGACTTCTCATACCTTGCTTTACTCACTGTAAAGGCTTTGCAATACGCGAACTCCGTGGTAAATCCTATACTTTATGTCTTTCGGTTACCTATGTTCAAATTAGAGCTTCACAAACGCTGTTCGAAGTTTTTTCCACCAAAGGAATTTGACGACAACATGGTTCCCAATCAAGAGAGTGTCGGAGATTCCATACAACGAACAATTAATCAAGGGAATGTCAGAGTTCCTGCTCAACGAACAAATAGGGACATCATTATTTCACGTTACTATGATACTAAGCTATGACTTCTTGCTTTCTAGATGTAGGCTCAGATTTGATGGCAGACGACTTCGCTAAGCTTAGTTTTACTTATCAGATATCCATTTAGTAATAATGGTGCGGTAGATTTAGTTTGAGATGAGCCTCCGGCCTTTAAGTCACAGTTCTACATACTTCTCTCACCCAATCGATTGTACTGAGGAGAACAGGACTCTACTAAGCTAAGGATGGAGAAAACTAACACGGACTATACAAACTAGTGAGAAAATTCAGGATAAAATTCGTAGAGTACATAAATAATGACGGAGCTTGCGCCACTGGTTTGAAGTTGTCTTTTGGAGCCATAAGTTTGATGTAAGGTACAAAGAGTGTCCTTTTTCTATTTCGGCGATTGGCGACTTCTGATTCAAATTTATTGTGGGATCATACAGACTCAGTGGCCAAATTGTTCCCAAGGTGAACACCCTGTTAAAAAAACCCGGGTTTAAGCCCTGAAGGCTCAGCGCGTTCTATTCCTAAGCAATACGACACTCACGTTCTACAGTGCATCTATCCAGCCACAAATATAAATGAGTACAAGTTCAATGCTTTGGGAAACTTGTGGAACAATTTAGAGTGGAGGGAGTTTTTATAAATTGACATCCCTCAAGGAGGAGTAGCAAACTCCCTTTCGCTTTATGCAGCGGAAACCGAGATATACTTTGGCACCGTGTAGTATAACTAAAAACTCATGAAATGTTTCAATAAAATTGTAAAGGCACAGTTGAAGAAGAGACGACTGTCTAACTCTACCAACTAGGCATGATTTAAACCCGGCTAAAGTACGAAGAGAAAAAAAAACATTTCGAGTTGAAATCAACATTTACCTAAGATATATGAAATATGACCTTTTCGGTGTCTACATCATTTAGAGTCCAAACGTGACTATCTTAACACCAGGTGGGATCTAGCACAAAAGGGGTTTTCTTTGTGGGGCTGAAGATTATTACGTTTGTAAATGTAAATACTTACAAAACAACTTCAGTTTATTAAAAGCAAGCGTATTTTGCATTAGTAATTACAATTTTCAAAGATTCTCTTTTTTCGAATACTTCAGTTTCACAGCAGTGTTAGTCGCACATGTCCTCTTCATGGTATCTTCCAACTACTAAGCTGTTATAGTCTTTCTTTTCACATGTCTCTTGAACTGGCTTCTCGTTATAAACAGAAAAAAGAAATACAGGAATGTTCTGTTTTCATATAAATTGATATCACTGGCACTTTTTTTCTAACAACAGCTTTTTACTAAGAATCTATTTACTTCATTGTTTTCTAAACGAGATGACTTGCTTGCATAAAAGCATTATAGTTTCGTATCGTGAAATTCTAAATTAATAACTTTCTGTTTGCTTGGCTTAGAGCGTACACCTATTTGTTGATCTACACCGATGACTGTTTCCTTTGCCCCAAAGATTTTAATCAAGCACTCCTTGATTTCTGACTTGAACAATGGCATTCGAAAGCTGTAAACTATGGGATTGATAAGGGAGTTCCCGTATTGCATGATCTTGAAGAAACGAATAAGATTGTGTGACGAGTGAGTTAAGTTCAATGAATTCGCAGTGTAGTACTTTGTGTAATCGATAGCTAGAGCTATGACGATAGAAGGAAACCAACAGGCGAGGGAGGAAAACGTGACAATGCAGAGAGTCTTGCTCAATTTCTTGTTTTGTTGTATGCGTCTCAGGTGGAATCCGTCGGGAATATTCTGTTTTGTTTGCAGGTAAATAAAGAAATATCCTACACAGATGAGAATCAACACAAACAAGAAAATAAAGACAGTAATATAATAAATCACTCTGCTATATTCAACAAAGGCCAACGAAAAACACGCAAACGCGAGGACAAGGACAGCAATAATCCACAAAAAGACGAGACTGTAGATATAGGCTCTGGTGCTCAAAGTGCGATGACGGAAAGGCCAGCGAACTGCGTAAAGGCGCTCGAATGATATCAACAATAAACTGAGCAGTGAGGTTGTTTCAAAGAACGTGTCCCAAATCATGAAAAAGATAAATTGCCATTGCTTTACCTCATAATAATTCCCTTTAGCCAGGTTTCGCACTTCGCAGCCCAAAGCGATTAAAATGCTGATTGCCACTAACAGATCTGCAAAAGCCAAATTCACCAGAAGATATAAAGTTCGTTTCAACTCCGCTCGATGCTTCCAGAAAACAAAGATGGTGAAAATATTACCCAGAAGGGTCAACAGACCTTCCAAGAAATATATTACGCCGAATATTACTGGTAAAGTAGTCTCCATCCTCTGGGATGAGTTTCCTTTGCATACGAAAGATTGATTTTTGTTCTCTTATCATGGGTGTGGTAGGGGATGGCATTGTACTATTAAAGTGGTACTTTCTAAACTGCTGATGCCCGAGCGTTAGGCCATTTGTTCGTAATGGAGCCACCCTTATTAACACTTGAAAGACATATGCAATCTAATTCACTACCCGTTTCCCTTTCTTCCGTTTGTCAGCAGTAGACACAATGCAATTTCTGATAATAAAAATGTGAGTTTACATTTCTTGTCGTTATAACGTCCTTTGACGAACAATAGAAGTGCTTTTAAGCGCTACAAGACTTCAATAATTAAAATTATTTTGGTGTTCTTTACGGGGTAAAATAAACCCGGGAGGTTGTCACTTCAGACTGAGCTGTAAAACCCTTTTTTTTCTTAAAGAAAGCGTGTGTATATTACATGTATATAACCGAACATGTTAATAATTACACCTTTCCCCTCAAATATGCAACTAACAGGAGTCTTAAGAGGATATTTTCTTGACGCAGCATCACTTTCAGAACCAACTACTTAAAATACTTTTTCACTAATAATAAAACTCTGGAAGGCTGCTGAGCATTGACACAAAAAGGGTTATGCAATAAATCATGGTTAACTGCATCCAGAAGAGCAGACATGGAGAAAAATTACAATTTGGTTTCACAGTGTTGCATATCACCTTCTCCTTGAACATCTTCCTCACAGACCTGCGTTACTATCTCGAGGTTACGATTCTCAATCCGATTTTCATTTCTACGGCAACGTTTAGAAAAGCATTCCTTGATTTCAGACTTGAATATTGGCATTCGAAAGGTGTAAACTAAGGGGTTTACAATTGAATTTGCTAATTGAAAAATCTTCAGGACGCGATATTCATCAAATGTGCTGATGGCATATTCAGGGCCGTGCGCATGAACAACAAACACCATCACAGTACCTGGCAACCAGCAGATGAGAGAAAGAATTGTAACAATCAATAAAGTATTGGTTAGTTTCTTGTTTTGCCCGGCACGTTTCTCGCTCACACCTTCAGGTACATTTCTACGCATCTGAACGCAAATGAGAATATTTGCTACACAAAGGACCACCAAGAAGACGAAAAGTACTGGAGCTAAAATAAAGACAACAACGTTACTTTCATGGTAGAGAAAAGCGAAGAACATTGCAGACATTAAGCCTGATGTTATCCATACAAATGCAAGGCTGTAGATGTAGCTTCTGGTGCGTAAAGTACGGTGACGGAAAGGCCAGCGGACTGCATAGAGGCGCTCCAAAGATATCACCAGTAAACTGAGCAGAGAAGATCCTTCACAAAACACGTCCCAGGTGAAAAGAGTTAAAAACTCCTCTAATGTTGAAAGTTCATTAGTGATAAAAATTTTAACTTGACTGCTTAAACCAAGTGAAATGCCGACAACCACAAAAAGATCGGCAAGAGCTAAATTTACGAGAAGATATGATGTTCGTTTCAGCTTCTCCCGATGCTTCCAGAAAACAAAAATGGCTAAAATATTTCCCAGAAGTATAAGCACTCCTTCCAGTAGATAAATCACAAAAAATGTCGCTGATACAGGAAATGTTTTTTTCAACGCCGAGACGTCTGTGACATCCATCTTGTTCAGACTTCTATAATGGGGCGAAAGGTTCTGGCCTTTGTGAACAAGAAGTAAATCTCTTCTTCTCTGTGGACTTGTTCACTCGCAAGTGGATATTGTTTTGAAATCGAAATCAGACATTTACTTTTGTCTCTGGATCAAAAAACTCGCTTTACCCGGGATGTTGTGAGGAGGTAAGAGAGTTACCCTTTCTACAAAATCATTCCATTTATCCTGAATTCTGGATCAGACCGAACCGGGAAACCTTTCCAGAAACATTTCGCTGTTTTTATGCAAATGATCTTAGTTCTATTTAAAGTCAAAACCTTTTAATATTTGTTTAGCTTAGAGTGTACATTGTTCAAGGTTACAATGTCTTGAAAAGCGCGCCTTTAATTAAGAAAATATAATTTACTGCGAGGAAAAGCCGAAATTATCATTGTTATTTTTATGAGTACTGAGGATGGAGAAAAAACTGTAAGCAAAATTTGTTTCCAGTTTCTTTTTCCATACTCAGATTGGTTTGAAAGCAAAATACGAGTTATTAAAAATAATAAAGTTGCATTGGTACTGGATGGTTTTATTTCATCGAGTTCATTTGAAATTACTTGTTGTGTGTCAGTTGACTTTGCATGACTGACAATAACAAACAGAACAACGCTTACCATATTGGCGTTCGCAGATGACTATGATGTTCCTTATTCTCTCTCAAATGAAAGTTATACCCAAGGATGATTAGAGGACAACAACGTCTCGCGCTAACCGTGCTTGGTATGGAGAAACTGCGGAGATGTTAAAATACTGTCCTTTTTTGGATATCATCTTGTTTATGATAAGCAAACTTACTTCAAGTCAATTAATTGGAACTCCGGCGTATTAATTATCAGGAAACTTCTTAAAAGCTTTTTGTTGAATATGCTTCAGTTTTATCATGAGATATCTTGATTAAAAACTGAAATTGGTTCGACTTCCCAATTATTAGACCTCTGTTATTTATGGTGCATTATAATTATTATCTGGCTTTGTCTCACAAAGACTGGGAACTACCGAATTCACGAATTTGATGGGCGGAAATCAATAATGAAAGCAGTCTAGATTTTCCCATCTAGACCGGCATCTAGACCGGTCTAGAGAAAAAATGTACAAAGAATATAAAAAATTGGCATATAAGACACAGTCATATAATAAACATCTTATTAACAGAGCTAGGTCGGTCTCTATGGGAGAATCTTGACCTCGCTCGCTGGTACAGACCTTACTGCGTTCGGTCTGTAATGGCGACCTCGGTCAAGATTCTCCCATACAGACCTCCCGCTCCGTTAATAAGAACTAAGGAATGATAAAAGATAAAGATTGAAAACAACTCAAACGGTGTACATCTTGAACTCAGCTAAAACATTGTGAAACCGTGTTAAAATATCTGGGAAATATTTTTACAATCTTTGTCTTTTGGAAACACCGAGCAAAGTTAAAACACAAACCATTATCCTTGGAGTTGATTTAACTTGAGCAACAAACCTTTTGATATTGATATGTGGTGAATATTGTTAATGAATTTAACTTATATTTTACCGTGATAATCTCCACAATAGAAGTGAGGAAGGAGAGGAGAATGGCTGATTTAGCGCCTGTTTTCTTCCTTCTACTGTAGAAAAATTTTGTCTCTTGTATGCAAATTTTCGTCAAAATATCTTTATTTTGGGATGCGTTTTGTTCTGGCGAAATAGCTAATCATGATAAAGATTTCGTTTGACTTGATGGATAAGAGTATGTTTGTCAATCGATTTCCTTCATGTAATAAATTTCATGATACCAATGGTTGTTTTTGCACCAACAGTTTTCTACTCGGTGTGAAATTTTACGGTTTTTAGTTTTTCTATTTTCAATTTGCAATTGGAGAACGTTCGGGTAAATAAGTAGTTGAAGGCTGTTTGTGTAACAACGATGAAAGGCCTCACACCTGACTAGTTGCTTGGTCAATTGGTAAGATTTCAATTCCAATTTTCGACCAAGTTGATTTGATTGTAATAACATTCAATAAATTTGATCAAAAACACCTTTTTATCACGAAACCCGCGTGTCTCTACTGAAACGAGACCGAAGCTCTGCGTGACGTCGCACTAGTTTGCTGACGAGATTGACGGGAGATAAAATAATAACTGCTAATAATGTGGGATCAATTGGCCACAGTAGTGACGATTTTATTTCACCCGACATCAAGAACATTGAATTCGAGCGCAGCAAAACAAGAAATTAACTAAGACGTTGTTAGTTGTAACTGTTGTTTCTGTTTACTGCTCTTAACATGCCTTCAATTGCTGGTGTATTAAGTGACTTCTCATACCTTGCTTTACTCACTGTAAAGGCTTTGCTATACGCGAACTCCGCGGTAAATCTCATACTTTATGCCTTTCGGTTACCTATGTTCAAATTAAAGCTTCAAAAATGCTGTTCCAAGATTTTTCCTCCGAAGGAATTTGACGAGAACATGATTCCTACTCAAGAAAGTGTCGGAGTTTCCACACAACGAACAACTAATCGAGGAAGAGTCAGAGTTCCTGCTCAACAAAAAAATATGGACATCACTGATATATTCACGTTACTATGATACTAAGCTATGACTTCTTGGTTTCTAGATGTAGGCTCAGATTTGATGGCAGACGACTTCACTAAGCTGAATTTTACTTATCAGATATCCATTTAGTAATAATGGTGCGGTAGATTTAGTTTGAGATGAGCCTCCGGCCGTTTAAGTGACAGTTCTACCTACTTCTTTCACCCAATCCATTACATTGGGGAGAACAGGACCTTGCTTAGCTAAGGATGGAGAAAACTAACGCGGATTATACAAACTAGTTAGAAAATTCAGGATAACATTCGTAGAGTACATAAATCATGGCGGAGCTTCCGCCACTGATTTGAAGTTTTCTTTTGGACCTACAAGTTTAATGAAAGCTACAAAGAGTGTCGTTTTTCTTTTTCGGCGATTGGTGACTTCTGATTCAAATTTATTGTGGGATCATGCAGACTCAGTGGCCAAATTGTTCGCAAGGTGAACACCCTGGTCAAAAATCCCGGGTTCAAGCCCTGAAGGTTCAGTGCGTTCTAATATAATAAATAATAAATAATTTAGCAATAGACATTCTACTGGGTGGCTCTTCTTGTCCACTGTTAACCAGGGCCCCTAAGGATACCAGCCTCGCAGCTGACTGGGCCACCCTGGCTAAATAAAGTTGTCTTGTCTTGTCTTGATCGAATTGGAATTTGGAATGTTGGTTTTTGCGGAGGGAGGAAAACTGGAGGACCCGGAGAAAACCCTCGGAGCAAGGACGAGAACCAACAACCAAGGAATCGAACCCGGGCCACAGTGGTGGGAGGCGAGTACTATTCCTAACCAATACGACTCTCACATTTTGCAGTGCATCTATCCAGCCAGAAATATAAATGAGTACGAGTTCAATGCTTTGGGAAACTTGAAGAAAAATTTGGAGTGGAGTGGCTTTTTATAAATTGACATCCCTCAAGGAGGAAACTCCCGTTCGCTTTATGCAACGAAAACCTTACTTTGAAACCGCTTACCATTACTAAAAACTCATGGCATGTTTCAATAACATTTTAAAGGCTCAGTTGAAGAAGAAACTGCTGTCTAACCCTACCAACTAAGCCTGATTTAAACCCGGCTAAAGTACAAAGAGAAAAAAAAATTCAAGTTGAAATCAACATCTACCTAAGATATATGAATTACAACCATTTTGGTGCCTACATCATTTAGGGTCGAAGAAACTATCTTAACACCAGGTGGGATCTGGCACAAAAGGGGCTTTGTTTGTGAGGCTGAGTATCATTACGTCTGTAACTGTAGAACTTTAGTTTATTAAAAAAGCAAGCGTATTTTGCAATTGTAATTACAATTTTCAAAGGTTCTCTCTTTTTCGAATACATTAGTTTCACAGCAGTGTTTGTCACACACGTCCTCCTCAGTCTATCTACAGGATGGTACTGATGTTCTAACTACTCAGCTGTTATAGTCTCTCTTTTTGCACGTCTCTTGGACTGGCTTTTCGTTGTTAAACAGAACAGAATAAAACACGGATGCGATGTTTCATATAAATTGATATCACTGGCACTTTTTTCTATCAACGGGTTCATTCTGAGAACCCAGTAACTTCACTGTTTTCTAAACGAGATAAAATGCTTGCATAAAGGCATTATAGTTTCGTATCGTCTAAATCAATAACTTTCTGTTTGCTTGGCTTAGAGCGTACACCTATTTGTTGATCTGCACCGATGACTGCTTCCCTTGCCCCAAAGATTTTAATCAAGCACTCCTTGATTTCTGACTTGAACAAGGGCATTCGAAAGCTATAAACTATGGGATTGACAAGGGAGTTCCCGTATTGCATGACTTTGAAGAAACGAATAAGATTATGTGACGAGTGAGTTAGGTTCAATGAATTCGCAGTGTAGTACTTTGTGTAATCGATAGCTAGAGCTATGACGATAGAAGGAAACCAACAGGCGAGGGAGGAAAACGTGACAATGCAGAGAGTCTTGCTCAATTTCTTGTTTTGCTGTATGCGACTCTGGTGGAATCCGTCAGGAATATTCTGTTTTGTTTGTAGGTAAATAAGGAAATATCCTACACAGATGAGAATCAAGACCAACGAGGAAAGAAAGGGAGCAACAGTATAAATCACTCTACTATGTTCAACAAAGGCCAACGAAAGACAAATAAACGCAAGGATAAGTACAGCAATAACCCACACAAAGAAGAGAGTGTAGATATAGGTTCTGGTGCTCAAAGTGCGATGACGGAAAGGCCAGCGAACTGCGTAGAGTCGCTCGAATGATATCACTAATAAACTCAGCAGTGAGGTTGTTTCACAGAGCGTGTCCCAAATCATGAAAAAGATAAATTGCCATTGCTTTACCATATAATAATTGCCTTCAGCCAGGTTTCGCACTTCGCAGCCCAAAGCGATTAATATACTGATTGCCACTAACACATCTGCAAAAGCCAAATTCACCAGAAGATATGAAGTTCGTTTCAACTCCGCTCGATGCTTCCAGAAAACAAAGATGGTGAAAATATTACCCAGAAGGGCCAACAGTCCTTCCAAGAAATATATTACTCCGAATATTACTGGTAAAGTAGTCTCCATCCTCTGAAAGAAGTTTTCCTTTCAATACGAATGATTGATTTTTGTTCTCTTATCATGGGTGTGGTAGGGGATGGCATTGTACTGTTAAAGTGGCACTTTCTAAACTGCTGATGCCCGAGCGTAAGGCTTGTTGTTCATTATAAAGCCACCCTTATTAACACTTGAAAGACATGTACAATCTAATTAATTCACCATCCGTTTCCTTTTCTTCCGTAAGTCAGCAGTGGACAAAATGCAATTTATGTTAATGAAAATGTGAATTTACATTTTTCATCATTAGAACGTCCTTTGAAAGACAATAGCGGCGCTTTTAATTTATTTTTCAATTAAAAATTGTTTTGGTGTTCTTTGCGGTGTAAAATAAACCCGCGGGGTCGTCACTTCAGAGCCAAAACATCTTTTTTTCCTTAAAGAAAGCGTGTGTACAATGAATGTATGTAATCGAGCCTGTTAATAATTGTGCCTCTTCCCTCAAATATACAATGCAACTAACATGACTCCTTAGAGAACGTTTTCTTAACGCAGCATCCTTTCAGAACCAAGTACTTTAAGTATTTTTTCGCCAATGATAAAATTCTGGAAGGCTGCTGAGCATTGACACAAAATGGGTTACTCAGGAAAACACAGTTAACTGCATCCAGAAGAGCAGACATGGAGAATAATTACAATTTGGTTTCGCAGTGTTGCATATCACCATCTCCTTGAACATCTTCCTCACAGACCCGTGCAACTATCTCGACGTTACGATTCTCAATCCGATTCTCATTCGCTCGGCAACATTTAGAAAAGCATTCCTTGATTTCAGACTTGAATATTGGCATTTGAAAGGTGTAAACTAAGGGATTTACAATTGAATTTGCCAACTGCAAAATCTTGAGGGCGCGATATTCATCAAGTTTGTCGATGGCATATTCAGGGCCGTGCGCATGAACAACAAACACCATCACAGTACCTAGCAACTAGCAGGTGAGAGAAAGAATTGTAACAATCAATAAAGTCTTAGTTAGTTTCTTGTTTTGCGCGGCACGATTCTCGCTCACACCTTCAGGAACATTTCTACGCATCTGAACGCAAATGAGAATATTTGCTACACAAAGGACTATCAAAAAGACGAAAAGTACTCTTGTTAAAATATGAGGACAACAATGCTACTTTCATGGTAGAGAAAAGCGAAGAATATTGCAGACATTGATCCTGATGTTATCCATACAAATGCAAGGCTGTAGATGTAGCTTCTGGTGAGTAAAGTACGGTGACGGAAAGGCCAGCGGACTGCATAGAGGCGCTCCAAAGCTATCACCAGTAAACTGAGCAGAGAAGATCCTTCACAAAACACTTCCCAGGTGGAAAGACTTAAAACTCTAATGTTGAAAATTCATAGGTGGTAAAAACTTTAACTTGAGTGCTTAAACCAAGGGAGATGCCGATGGCCACAGCAAGATCGGCAACAGCTAAATTTACGAGAAGATACGATGTTCGTTTTAGCTTCGCCCGATGCTTCCAGAAGACAAAAATGGTGAAAATATTACCCAGAAGTATAAGCGCTTCTTCCAGTAGATAAATCACACAAAATGTCGCAGCTACAGGAAAAATCTTTTTCAACTCTGAGATATCTGCGAAATTCATCTTCTTCAGACTTCTATAATGGGGCGAAAGGTTCTGGCTTTTGTGAACAAGAAGTTAATCTCTTCTTCTCTGTGGACTTGTTCACTCGCAAATGGATATTTGTTTTGAAATCGAAACCAGACATTTACTTTTATATCTGGATCAACAAACTCGCTTTACCCGGGATGTTGTGGGAAGGTAAGAGAGTTACCCTTTCTACTAAACCGTTGCATTAATCCTGAATTCTGGATCAGACCGAACCGGGAGACTTTTCCAGAAACATTTCGCTGCTTTTATGCAAATGAACCTAGTTCTATGTACAATCAAGACTAGTGAATGTTTGTTTAGCTTAGAGTGTACATTGTACAAGGTTATAATACCTTGAAAAGTGCGCCTTACATTAAAAAAAATATATTTTAATGCGAGGAAAAGCCGAAATTATCATTGTTATTTTTATCAATGCTGAAGACGGAGAAAAAATTTCTAAGCAAGATGTGTTTCCAGTTTTTTTTTTCCAAACTCAGATTGGTTTGAAAAATAATACTAGTTATTGAAATTAATAAAGTTTCATTCACACTGGATGGTTTTATTTCACCCAGTTCATTTGAAATTATCTGTTGTGTATCAGCTGTACTTTAAACAACGCTTACCATAATAGCGTTCGCAGATGACGATGATGTTCCTTATTCTCTCTCAAATAAAAGTTATACCCAATGATGATTAGGGGGGAACAACGTCTTACGCTAACGGTTCTTGATATGGAGAAAATTGCTGAGATGTTAAAATACTGTCTTTTTTTTTTTTTTATACCGTCTTGCTTATGATAAGCAAACTTACTTAAAGTCAATTAATCGGAAGTGCAGTAGATTGATTATCAGGAAACTTCTTAAAACCTTTTTGTTGAATATGCCGCAGTTTTATCATGAGATATCTTGATTAAAAACTGACTTGCCAATTACTATACATCTGTTATTTATGGTGTAGGAATGATAAAATATTGAAAGCAACTCAAACGGCGTACATCTTGACTGAACTCAGCTAAACATTGTAAAGTAAATTCCAATTTCAAGCAAAAATGGAAATTTTGGCAGCGGTGATATTTTGTGCGGTTTATTCTTTGGAAACCGTGTTAATATGTCTGGGAAATATTTTTATAATCTTTATCTTCTGGAAACACCGAGCAAAGTTAAAACGAACTTCGTATCTCCTTGTGAACTTGGCTTTCGCTGATCTGTTAGTGGCCATCAGCAGTTTATACTTCCTCAGCTTTGAAGTACGAGATGTAGTTGAAGATTATTATGAAAAGATACAGCGATGGGAATTTGCTACTTTGACAAGCTGGGATGTGTTTTGTGGAGCATCCTCGTTGCTCAGTTTATTAGTGATAGCATGTGAACGTCTCTATGCTATTCGATGGCCTTTCCTCCATCGAGCATTGAGCACGAGAACTTATATCTACAGTCCCGTGTTTGTATGGATTACTGCTGGGCTTGTTAGTGTCTTTTACCTCACAATGTTCACGGTCCTCCCTGAAATTAGCAACATAATTTCCGTTGTAAGCACTCTTTTTATCCTGATTGTGTTGATTCTTATTTGTGTGGGATATCTGCTGATATGCTTGCATGCACGCCATAATATTCCCGAGGGAGTCAACGAGCTGAGGAGAGCGAATCAAAACAAGAAATTAACAAAAACGTTGTTGATTGTAACGGTTATTTCCCTCGTCTGTTGGTTTCCCTCGATTGTTCTGGCTATAGCTTACGATTACACAAACCATTATCCGTGGAGTTCATTTAACTTGAGCGACAAAACTCATAATGTTCTTCGCTTTTTCAAGGTCATGCAATGCGGAAACTCTCTCGTAAATCCTATAGTTTACAGCTTTACAATGCCGTTTTTTAAATCAGAAATTAAAGAGCGCTTTTCTAAACTCACTCGGGTAAAGAACACTGACTCAGTCAGCCAAAATAAAAGAAAAGGGGCACTCTCCAATCAAGGCAGACAGGCAAACGTTGATCAGGCGTTCTTTGAAACGAAACTTTGATAATCTACATACGAGCCATTGACCCTCTCATTTGTAAAAGAAAACATGTCCATTAAAAAAAAACAAAAAAACAGCGAACTTGTCAGTTTTTAGATTCTATTTCATTTATTATAAATAATAAATTGTTTACTGGAAAATCTCCGCGAGATAAAATAAATATGATAACATTCAATCTTAGTTTAACTCTTAGTTATTCAACAGTTGTATTTAAGTCGTAATCAACTTTACTTCTTCATGCACTTTAAATCCAAACTCCTATTTTTATTTTGAAAATTTGCAAACGTAAGTATGGAAATTGTCTTCTCAAACGGAATTTGTGACAAGTTTCTCGAATGCCTAAGGCATATTTTCAAAGTCAGTCTCCTTTCTTCAACAATTTCTTCATTGCCATCTTAAAAATAGGCATTCTAAAAGTATACACAACCGGATTAACGAGAGAATTTGCCATATGCAAGGCTGTTATAATGGACATTACTAGCTCCTTTTGTGGTATACAATCCTTACAGAATGGAAATAGGCAACAAATTGTAACTGCTGGCATCCAAAACAAAAACAACAGCCCTATCACAATAAACAGAGTCTAAGACAATTTAATGTTTCTTTCAATGAGTTTTCTATTGTCAGTTTCTTGATCTGCGTTAAGGCGAGCACTTCTCCTCGACTTCGCTCTTATCTTCATATAAGACGCTAATACCACACATAAGGAGATGAAAATCGTAGATGTCAATGCTAAAAAGGTTGCCAGTTCTCCTATACGCCCGTGTAGCAGTAACAGATTCACTGTTTACTAGGCAAAAACCAGCAATCCGGATGGCAATAATGCTGATAATATACACTCGAGTTCCAGCGGTCCGGTGACGAAAAGGGTACAACACTGCACAGGCTCGCTCCAGCGAGATTACCACCAATGTAAACACTGAGACATATGCTACAGGGCTTACGATGGCAGTTACCACCTCGCCATGAGAATGGGATAACTTGCGCCGAGGAATAGTCTCTGTTACTATGACGACCATTTCTGATACTCCTACCAGTAGATCAGCAACTGAGAGGTTGAGCAAGAGATAGCACGCCCGTTTCAAACTCTGCCTCTGGTTCCAGAAAACAAAAATACTGAAGGTATTCCCGATGCAGATGAAGGATCCTTCGATAAGAACAACAGTTATGTGTGCAAGATAAAAAGTACTTAACATCGTAGAAACTGACGCCTTGTACGAGACTTTTCAGATTCTGGCTGGATTAGTTTCAGATTTTGTTTCATTTGCTGATTGACTGGGCAGGTAATACGAAGTGTAGTTTTAAGTAATTTTTGTGAGTAATTCTCTCCAAGAATAGACGTTGTGCAGTTTTTTATTAATTTACTGCGCCACCAGGAAGCCTATTTAATTGAACTAAACCCGAGCATGATGAAATTGAATTTTGACTTGTCACCCGTAGTGCAAGGCAGCTTTGATGTGCTCCGCCGCAGTCGTAATTTCTTCCGTGTTAG
Organism: Stylophora pistillata; assembly: GCF_964205215.1. NCBI lineage: Eukaryota > Metazoa > Cnidaria > Anthozoa > Scleractinia > Pocilloporidae > Stylophora > Stylophora pistillata. The sequence goes on from NC_142530.1 coordinate 697,557, forward strand.
GACAGTACAGGCTTGAAGATATAAAGATTATTTTACTTTTTGTGCAAATAGAATCGTGCAGCTTTTGTATAAAGGCTGATAGTTTCGAAAGAAACTGTTTGGGGCTGCGTCGGTGGGAGTAACGAAATAATTTGGATATATCAACAAAAGTTGAAATGGTAAATTGGCCACCGTAATTTCAGCTTTTGTATAGTTCTAATGTTAAGTGACAAAATTGGCATCTAGCAAGAATTTTCATTAAGTGTGTTTTTAAACTTATTTAAGTGTTTGGGACATTGCTTATCAAATTGTAAACCGAGAATGTATGCCGATGACACGCACCTCACATATGCGGGAAGCAATCTTGAGAACGTTCAGTTTTGTCTAAATGAAGACCTAGAAAACGTCTTCAACTGGCTACAAGCGAACAAACTCACGTTGAACATGACTAAAACCGAATTCATGCTAATAGGGTCGAGGCAGAGACTGAATACTCTCACAGCTTCTCCAACAATTAGAATGAACAATACTCAAGTGAGCCAGGTTTCAGCTACAAAATCGCTTGGTGTAATAATAGACGATAAACTCGATTGGCATAGTCACATCGAAAAACTAACGAAAAAGATCGCCTCTGGTATCGGGGCCCTAAAGCGAATTAGGCACCTGATCCCAGCATCAACCTTACATCTCATCTACCAAGCTTTAGTAAAACCTCACTTTGATTACTGTGACATTGTTTGGGGTAGCTGTGGGAAAACGCTACGAGACAAACTGCAGAAATCGCAGAATAGAGCAGCCCGTGTGTTGACATTCTCTAACTATGATGCTGATGCAACTGAGCTACTCGAGTTTTTAGGGTGGAAAAATCTTGCACGCCAGCAGGAAATCCATAAAGCCACCATGATGTTTAGATGTCTGCACGGGCTAGCTCCAAGGTATCTATATTCAAAGTTTACGTGGCGTGACTCTGCTTATGACCTTAGGGACTCTGAAAATAAGCTTAATGTTCCACTACCGCGCACTAATTATTACAGAAAAAGCTTTAGCTACAATGGCGCCACATTATGGAACAGTTTACCACGCGATATAAGGAACACAGAGTCTCTGGGGTTATTTAAACGTAAGATCAATGACATTTTTAAAGTCTAACGCACGGCATTCACGGAAAACAGCTTTAGTGTTATAGTATGTAGTTTTAATGTTAAATATCTTAGCGTATGTGATATGTATTTTTATAGGCTGATGAATTGATCGTGTCTAAATAAAGATTACAATACAATACAATACATGAATGGAATAACGTATATTAGCAAGAGCCACTCCCTTAAAAAATATTATTATACATCTTTTATGCCATACCTACAGCCAATAGATTTTACATATGTTGAAGTTACGTTATACCTACATACAATGGTCTTATGCATTCTTGTCTTTACAAGTGCAGCTCAAGAATAAGCATTATAAAACAATTATTGGATTCGGTTTTCGCATGATAGCAATAATTATAAAGGCCTCGGTTTGTGTCAGTATTCACTTCATCCTTCGGCTTCGGCAGATAACGCAAACTTTGGCCTTGATAATTATCGCTATCATACGAAAACTGAATCCAATAATTGTTAATTGTAAGCCGTTAATAGTTTTCTATTTCAATGGTAGTCTTACTTTGTAAGTAGAGTAATTGTTACCTTTTCCTTCTGAGATAAAATAGTCCATCTACCTGTACAGAAGTTTGTACGAAGCCGTTAGTGATGTGATTATGACACCTAATCCTATTGGGAGTTTCACGTGATAGCCGATGTTCAGTTCTACGGTGATTAAAAATTGGCATGAGGTATTTTAATCTATCTTGCGGTGGGATACATTTTAATTAAGGCAAATATCTTGATGAATGAGAGATTCATTTGATATGGCCCGGAGAGAGTTTTTTTTTTTTTTTTCTAATCCATTTTCGCTGCATTGCCGCAGTAGGGTAGGACTAGAACGGAACATATACGATCCATGCGAGTAGTCCACCCATTAAATCCCACCCATCCCACCCCAAGGGAGGACATCCATCACACAGTAATCTCGTGCGTGGGAAATTAACGTCTCCTACCCCTAACCCTGTAGGAGACGGGACCTCCATTTACTCGTCCCTATCCGAGAAGACTAGAATATCTAACCATTTCTTGATGTTATAGAAAGGTAGCATAGTTAGCCTCGCACCGGTGATCCAAGAAATGCCTACTTCTTATAATTTCGATTTTTTTCAGATTCGTTCTTTTTTTTTCAAATAAACTTCATCAATCAATCAATCAATTTATTTAACGTGGTCAGAACGCTTAGCTAAAAGCTAGTTTACAGGTACGCCACGAAATAAAAAGAAAAAAGGAAATTATAAAGCCTTGTGAAGGTATATAAATTTAAATAAATTAAGAATTAAGAACTAGAATATATAAAATGTAAAATGTAATCATTAAAAACAGGCTAATATTAAAATATAAGAATTTAATAATGTAGTCAACGAGTTGAAATATAATTAAAAATAGATCCTCACCGCGCTAGAGTCCCGTGAGATCTAATGTTTTTAAGTAATTTTTAAAACTAGTAAATGTCTGTATCTTTCGAGACTCGTCCGGTAAAGCGTTCCATAGTTTCGATGCAGCATATCTCCATGATCTTAACCCGAAGGTTGTTGATTTTACTTTTGGGAGGTCCAGTATTGTGGTGCCCCTAAGATTATAAGTGGAGCACCTAACTGTTATAAGATCACGTAAGCTTTTTGGTCCTGCATCACTAGTTAATATCTTAAAGACAGTGGACAAAATTTTCGCTAATCGCTGTTCACGAAGACTTGAGAGACCGATACGCTTACAAAGTTCCTCATAAGGGGAGGACTTATCTCTAAAAACAAAACGGAGCGCACGTTTGTTCACCAACTCTAACTTGTCAGCTGATTTCTTATTACAGAAGTGCCACGTTTCGGAGCAGTAATTAAAGTGTGGTAAAATGAAGGCTTTGTAAAGATCCCTTCTAGTCTCGAAAGACAACATTTTCTGCATCCTTTTTAACACAGCCACCTGTTGACTGACTTTTCTACATATTTTAGCAATGTGCTTTTCAAAATTCAATTTATCATCGATTGTCACGCCAAGAAGTTCCATTGTGTTGGATATGGGAAGTGGTGACTCCTCACACTTAAACACTGGTTCATCAGTTCCTTTGTGTTTTCCCAACACCATTGCCTGGTATTTTGAACTGTTCCTCTTCATACCATTACGCGCGAACCATATATCAGCACTAATAAGATCGTTGTTGATTGTTTCTTCAATTTTGGAGAGTTGATTGTCGGCGTAAAAGATTTGAGTGTCATCAGCGTAAGTGGACAGAGTGCACTTCTCGATGACATATGAAAGATCGTTCATGAAGATGTTAAATAGTAAAGGGCCGAGGATGGATCCCTGTGGTACACCATTGCAAATAGGTTGCCAATTGGACAGTGTATTCCCTAGTCTCACTCTTTGGAATCGATTTGATAAATAATCTTTTATCAGGGTGGTTGTTGCTTCATCTGCTCCATATTCTTTTAATTTCAAAACAATCAGTTCATGAGGTAAGGTGTCAAAGGCCTTGGACAAGTCCATAGAGACCAGACCGATCAATTTGTTGTTATCAATTTCTTTTTTCCATTGTTCGGTTAGACTAAGAAGTGCTGAGTCGCAGCCGTGATATTTCCTATAAGCAAACACATATTTGTGATAAATTTCTTCAAAATACGGGCTTATTCGGCAATGAACAATTTTTTCGAAAACCTTCGATAAAGCTGGCAGAATCGTTATCGGCCGATAGTTAGTTTTTAATAGGCTGCAGTCTTTTTTGAGAATTGGAGTGACCTCGCCAAGTTTCCACTGTTGTGGTATCTTAGTTGAAGTTAGAACATGATTAATCAGTGTACTAAGAGGGAAGCATAAAACATCCATCGATTCTTTAACTGCTAGTGGAGGGATCCCATCACATCCAGAAGCCTTGTTTGGAGCAAGTTTCCTCATTACTTCGTAAACTTCTGTTGGATTAGTGTTGCTTAGCGACACATTCGGCTTGCTTATTAAGTTATTTGATATGTGCGATAAATCTGCTGGATAGCCATTTTGATTTTGTTCTTTGGTACTTTGAGTACAGCTTGTGAAGAAATTATTTAATGTCTCGGTCACCTCTTGAGGATTCCTGATGATTTTGTCACCCTCCTTTAATGTTATTCCGCTATTGTCTACATTCTTTCGGGAATTAACATAAGGCTTGATGGCACCCCAAAACTTCTTTTGATCTGCATATTTTTCTGAACACAGCTTCTCAAAATGTCTACGTATAGATTTTCTCCTCATGCTAACTACTTTGTTGCGCACTAGACGGTAGCTCTCCCAATCACACTTATTACGTGATCTATTAAATTTTTTCTTAAGCCGTTTTCGTTCCACCATTACTCTCCGAATTTCAGGAGTGATAAACTTCGATTCTGCTGAGGATCGTCGTTTGAAAGATCGCATTGGTGCATGGTCATCTAACACCTGGTTGTATAACGTCTCCCAGCACCAGTAAACATCGTCTATATCATCAAAAACGTATGCAGCATGAAAAGGAACTCGACTGAGATCTGTCTGAAAATCATCTCAGTTAAAGGTCTTGAATATCCGTTTCTTGACGACTTCGGCGTTAGCATGTAACATTTTAGTTTTGAGAACCGTGTAGACTAGCAGATGATCACTGCGCCAGACGATTTCATAAACATAGGCACATTTGAAAGAATGACATCCAGGCAAGAAGCTCTAGTTGTTGAAATTCTTGTCGGTTCTTTAATTAATGTGTCGAGGTCATAGATATCGCATATATCCAGAAGGCATTTGCCTTGGTTATTATTCATAAACGGATGAATTATGTCACAATTTAGATCGCCAAGACAAATCACGTTTACGCAGAGAGATATCGCTTGATCCAGGACTGTAGTCAATTCAGTTCTGAAAGTAGCATTGTTAACAGAAGGAGGCTTGTAGGCACTGATTAAAGCGAAGCGTCTTTGTCCGATGTGTAGGTCGAATAAGAGTGATTCCACTGATGTTGTAATGCTTTTCTTACATGTTGCGGCGATGTTATCGCGAATAAAGACGGCAAGACCGCCACCACCTTTCCTCCTGTCACGGCGAAATAACTTGTACCCATTAACGTGAAATTGAGAGTTAGGAAAGGATCGATCGATCTTAGTTTCCTGTATGGATAGAATGTCGAAGGCTCTGTTCGTTAGCCACTCCTTGATCTCCTCAAATTTGCTAGGTAAACTGTTTACATTTAGGTTGGCTATAATGCATTCCTTGCGATTTTCGTTTCTAATTAACTTCATGTCCGAAGGTTGTGAACTAAGGTCCAGCTCGGTTTCACTCGCACTTTCATGCGTGGAACTATTCAAGGTGGAAAAGAATGAATCGCTAAACCTCGGCAAGGCACAGAAGGAGCATATCCAGTCAACTGATGGATTATTAAGGTAGTACTGAAAGGTCCAGTTCGACATATTCAGACATTTTGCATGCGACCAGGTGTTGCACTCAGAACATAAAATGGCGTCTTGATTGCTTCTTACGGATTTAGAACATTCACCACAAGGATATTTCGTATGCTTCTTTCTCGGACCAGGGTTTGGTGAAACATCTCCAGAAATCAACAATCTTTGCGCTTGAAATGTACCTACACCAGTAGCAGTGTATAATAATCTTCCTCCATTAAAACGCCTCGATGCGAGCTTAAAAGGTGGTTTGTAGTAAGCACTTGACGTTGTTAAATGGAGTGGAATAACCAGTCGCGTACAGCGTTCGGGATGCATAAAACTGTAGTTTGATGACTCATGAACTTCTCGTAGAAGTGCGACAAGGAATAAAAGACACAATAGTGTGCCGCCCATACGGACGTGTCTGACCGCCATGATGAACCTTGAAACTGATTCCACTTCATGTGGAACTTACGATCAAGAAAGTACTTCTTAAATTTTAATTGAGCACGTTCAGCACCTCTTTATTTAAGGTGACTAAAAGTGTCAACAACCTGTACTTTTCATCTTCCGCACTGAATTTATAATCAATTGACTCGTGTGAATAACACTTAGTTTTTCTGGGGGCGGAACTCGTGTACACCCCTTCTTCCTCAAATCCTCTGTTTGTTCTGCTGTTATGTAACAAACTTCAAGCGCTGACTTCGTTTTAGATATATTTTTAAGTGCAATTCATTAGAATTTCAATGGTTTCTACGCAACGGTTTCTTTATCATTTTTCTATTGCCAATCTTGTTCTTGTTTTACCAGAACTAAACTGGAAATGTAAGAAATTTAAGGTAGAAAATTATTTTGTAACTACGTAAACAACTCGAAGGTACATACTTACTATGCAGGAACTGCTTTACGTAACTTAACGTGATTCGCTAGCTAAGATAGAAACGATGACGGTGCAAGATGATTGACAGCTTGGTAAGTGTCACCTTTATAAGCTGGTGAACAACATTTTCACTCAGAAATGAGCTAGTACCGATAGCTGTACATTGTATGAAGAGATCAAAGTAAGCCATAAAGAAGTATCGACTGTACAAGAGTACTATACTATTGTGAAACAAAGCCGCAGTACTATCACAAACTATTGTTTATGCCACTGATTTCTTTGTCTAAGAACTGTGAGAAGTATGTGTTCTGTAGATATCTTACCAAAACATATTGCGAGCGTTGTTAAAAGCAATTAATTTAGTATTTTAATTTCTGAGAAGACAAAAGAATACAGCTAAAGGAAAACGAACAAGTTTTTGTCTCAAGAATAAATAAACTTTATTTACATTAACATGTGGATAAAAGATAGCGAAAAGAAATATATTGTCTAAGACATAAACCATTTTTAATGATCTTAACTGTTAATATAATACCTTATTGCTCGTGATTGGGAGGTCCTTCAAGAGTTTACCGTTTAGATGTTAGAAGCAGCTTTTAGACACCCTTCAACACACAATATGCCTAATTTAAAATTGTGAGGTAACTGTACGCTATACACTGCCGCTAAATTTGTTTATATAACATTCTACCGGTGCGAAAACGTGATTGTTCCTTCTCCAAAGACTATTCAATATTTGCTGTGCTTACAACTCACACACAAGAACAAGACAAAAAAACGGAAATTAATTTTTTAACATTAAAGGTAGTCAGCAGTCTGCTAAAGGATGTTCTGTAATTAATCGTTACCACAGTTACAGCATTAGTACCGACGGTATTGTTATAATTTCCAGTCTTAAAAAACCTTTGTCCTTGTAGGAATATGACTTAAGGCGCAGGCCCATTCTTATCAGCGCTTGACAAATCATTGATATCCTAACTATGCCAATCAATTGTTCCTCAACTCCAGTTTGCAGTGCGCCTTGATGTTACCTGGATTATAGACAGGAAAATGTAGGGTTCAAGCATTCGCTGGTCACCACAAGGTACATTTGTTCTGCGGGTTCATGGCGGATCCTGGCTTGCAGTTAAAAACCTCTGCGAACTTGTCGTAATTATGGAGTGTCCCGATAATTCTATGATAAGAGAGATGAATAATACAGACCTCAATATGGGTACGATATCTCGCCGGCACTCGGCGGAATTGCAGCGAAATGCCAGTTGGTTATCAGGCGCTATTACAGGTGTTTCTCTTGGGATAACAGGCACCATTCTGAAGGGGATTCCAGGTACGGTCCTTGGCTGGTTGCCAGCGCAATCCTGGACGGGACTTAAGGCTGAATTTCCAGCGCAATCCCAGACATTAACACAGGAACGATCGCAAGCGGGATTCCCAGCGTGACCCGATCACAAGCGAGAAGCCAAGCGCGATCGCATACTCGATCCTGAACGGATCTCAGAAACGACTCCAAACGGGATTCCCAGCGTGACACATGGGGGTAAAAGTTGGACACTATTCCGGGTGTGATCCGAGGCGGGATTCCCAACACGACCTCAGGCGGGATTCCCAACGAAATTCCCGGCGCAAAGCTGGCCGGGATACCAGTCTGGTCCCGGCGGGATTCCCCTCGTTCTTACATTCTGACAAAATTAAATTACCTGTACTTAGGAAACGTATGTTCATCAGTTTCAACTTGAAGATGCGCTACTTTCTTCCTATAGATACTACACCACGGCTGAAAATGAATAAATGTAAAGCTCAATAATTATAAAGAACTTTCGTTTATGGAAGGCATGCATTCCTGTTTGATAAAAAAAAAAAACCGAATTTCACTGACAGGCAATTGAAATTTCGAGTTTGGTTCGAGTAGAGGGAGGAAAACCGTAGAAACTGAATAAGACATCTAGAATAAGAGAAAGGACCACTTATAAACTCACTCCATATGTGATGTCAGGTTCCGGATTAGAACCGAGCCCTTAGTGGACAAAGGCGTGTGATCTCGCCTCCGCGCCATCCTCCTCTTAAGTCAATTGTGGCCAACTTAATTTAAGGAAAATTTGGTCTTGTGGTTAAAAAATAGTAACAATATTCAATTTCTCAGCTATCTTCGTAGTAATAGTGCGTAAAGTGTTAAACTGTGGTATACAAACCCGCGCAAAACCCACAAAAAACAATTGTTTTTCTGTCAGTCCCAGTCCTGGCAGAGCCCCCTCGGTCCCTTCTTTTTGGACAAGTGTTTCGTACGCCTGAGAGGAGACAAATTCAAAATGAGACATATTTATTTCAAGAGTAGCCGAGATATTTTCAATTTACTTTGAATTCAAAATTATATAATAATCATACTTTGTATGCCAGTTTGATTCCTCCGTTGTCGGCGATGTTCTCGTTCTTTGTTTGATTCCCATTTATCTGCAAATAAACATACAAAAGTATTTGAAAAAAGTTCGTCTTACTCTATTGCTCTTTTCAAAATATCGCCCTCATTTCTGTCCTCAGACTCCCCACCTATTGGCTGGGGGAAGGAGGATTAGGGAATGGGTAGGTGTGGGAGAGATCGGTTCTGGGCCAAGAGTCCAAAACCATTTGTGGGCTTCCAGAAGTGTCCACTCTTTCACTGTTATGAGAACCAGAAATCATGTGTAGAACGATATGAAAAACTTCAGACACTAAGCCCGCAATATCAGCATGGATGCGTACAAGTCTCGACGCTTTTTCTTTAAAGTAATTTTTCTAATGTGTGCCTACTGTAGCTCTGGTAAGTTACACGCGTTAAGGTGGCTGAACACAGTTTTTGATACCTGTGTTTCTTTCACCATTTTCTCTAAAACCCTTGATCTCTCGGTCACCAAAACTGGCAGCAAGCAAGTTAACAACACAAACTTTCTGTTTTTGATAGCTAAGCTGACGTATGTGCCGTTACCATGGCGACATGAATGAATATAAACAGGCCTTTAAAATCGGGCTTGTTTATTTGTATAAAATCTAGTAATTAGATTTTCTTTAAAATTTGCATGCAACGAGCTTGTAACGATACTCACAAGTTAATACCATTTTCAGTTGCTAACAATTTAACAGAGAAATCTTTAATTATCCCTTGTTGAAGGTTCACTCGATTATCTAGAACTTCCTTTGTTAAAGATCAATTTTTTTTATTACTCCACTTACTTATTTCCTAGAGTATTTTCGTGCCAAATTTCGTGAAATTCTAATAAAAGGTTCTCAAGAAATAGCCATATTTCCGAGAGAGCAATTTTCCATTCAATCGCAGTTTTTTACTTACTACGCATGCGCTGCATTTAACTGGGCTCTTTTGGTAACGACGAAAAAGCTGACAATTGCTGGGTTCTTTGCATCGTTAACTTTTCTAACATATCTTTGTAATAAAAGATTAAAGCCCTCCATACACTGCGCCAACTATGGAGAAAATAGTACAGATAGTGCGGGTACGAGTTGGGAAAATAAAATGACCGCTCTATCGAAGCCATGTTTGTTTTTCGCAATCCTTGTGCGCGCGCTGAATTGCATCAGCAAAAGCGCGCGCGAAAACTGTGTTCGGCCACCTTAAAAGAGCCTATGTGAGCGTGGAATCTTGCTCGCGCTTGCCAGGGTAGATGACTCTCGCTGAATCTAGCACTCGTCGCGCGTTGTTCAAAGAAGAGAAAATCAGTTTACCTTTTTACCATAGACCTCGTATTGAGAATACTGTTTAGCAAGGCATTCCGTCCTCTTTTTGAAACCAAACTGAGAAACGATGGACCACCAGTTGTTTATGTTACCATCCTTGTCGAAAAATCTCCCTGAAAAATATGACAAATATTTTGTTCAGAGGTTTAAGTCAATCTGAATATCAGGCAGATGCAGATAGGCGTTATCGACCAGGCACTTCTTGCGTTGCTACAAACCGAGGCAAACTGGAGTTCCAACCACTAACGAGTAATAATAGTTTCCCTAGAAGTTCCGGGCTAAAACGGAGACAAGCCTTTTTGTGTTTTTTTGTCTTTTTTTCACTTTGATGAAAGCGTGCAATTCCCGGCGGGCAAAACGAACTCTTTATTTTTTATCAAAATATAGGAGTCCCTTCGTGTTTCCCGCTTGTGTAGCAAGCTTTCTGATCAGCATTTTACAAATAGCTTTTTGGATTAAATTTCCCTAACTTATGCTTACCGCTGTTGTCAAACCCATGTATTATTTCATGTCCGATCACCATACCGATCCCACCATAATTAAAGTACCTGAAGAAAAAATGAAGGATCATTCACGTGCTCGGTAAACAAAAACGCATTGTCTTAGGGAAGTCTAAAGCACGTGACCACTACCTTTGCTGGAGTAGAGCGCACTTCGATTGATTGTCGCAAAACCAAAATCAAAGTTATTACATCAGCCAATCAGAAGAGGGACAAGTAACAAAGGGAGCCAATGAAAAGGTATGGTAAAAACGAGTAAACTGCGTAAAGCGCGGGAAAACACGAGTGACAAAGAGGCCGGCGATTGGTTTCGGCTTTGCGTTTGATTGGTTGAGGAGTGGCACGAGTTTTCTGGACCAATCACAGAGCGAAGTAAAGCAAAAGCAAAGCAATCTCCGAATTACTTTCGATACCCAATCGAAAATTGCTCCAAGATAAAAACGAATTAGAAATGACTTGCAACCTCCACCTCAATAACTTTCCACCTTTTCTTTCGCCTTTGCCTCCGTCGTGTCAAAATGATTTACTGCTTGTAAAACTTTAGTTAAGACTTCACTAAAGACTTCGGTGAAGACTTAATTTAATTTAATTTAAGAACTTCTAGAGCGCTATTTTCATTCAATGATCAACAGCGCTTAACAACTTAGAATACTACAGTAAATTCAAATTAAAGACCAGCTGTATTTGGTCAAATTCGATTGGTTAGGAAGATTAAGCGGCTATTTTCGATTTGTTTGTTGTTGTTGTAGTACTTACTTAGGGTAGTCTGGATTGTAAAATGGTGGCTGCAAAATGGCCGCCAAGAACACTGAAACATATAACCAAAGAATCAAATAACCACGTTGTATTTTAAAAGCTTACAAATACCTTCATGATGCTTTGTTAGGACCGATGTTGTCTTTAAAGGGTTTATTCTAATTCCACAACCATTTCATCTGCAAAAGCTTACACACTAAACCTTACAAACAAAAACAAACCTTGTGCCCGAACATCCGGGTAACTAAAATGAAAGAGTTTCGGTGTTTTGTTCATGTCACAAACTTTAGGTGTTCATTCAGTGTGTAATAATATTTTAAATTTTTTGCAGCGGTGACAACCGAAGTTCGTCCAATCGGGTCGAGAAGGACCTTAATATGTAACTTCCTCTTTTTTTGTTTTGTTTATTTGTTAATTATGCTTTTTTCCGTGAGGCTTACCAATGCGGTTTTGTCTTGGCGAGTAGTAACCATTCACTTGCGAGGGGCCTAGGAACCACCTTTCGGGAATCAAAGAGAGACAAACCGTTTAAGATCCAAATACTTATAGGGAATTTATCTTTTGGGTCAATTCCACGCAAGGAATACAAACTTTGGGCCATTTGAAGAAATGTTTGTACAACGTTTGCATCTATTACCTTCATTGAAGGATCACTTTTTCCAGACTCAGTGGTGTACCTTAGGTGGAGGTTCCACTTAAGAGGCTGTCCACGAGAAAACCATGCAAACCATGCAGAAGGTGCTACAGGCTAGATCACAGAATTGGATTATATTCTGTGTGTAAGTATACTTGGGTGCACTATTTTCAAATATGTAATGATTGGGGTCCAAGCTCCTTTTCTTTGCGTATACCAGGGGGGGTCCCCTCGGGAGATCATTTTTACTGTTATAGAAGGCCGAAATTTCCTGAAGTTTAGATGTCTCGGTCATCAATAATTTACGACATGAGTGATAAATGAGTAGCCGGCGGTCTAACTGAATGATTTAACTTCGAATACACGCATAAACCAGAAAGATTGAGGCGTCTTACTTCTCGTGATCGTGTATTAACCGAAGGACAGTTCAACGTTTTTCTGGAAGCTAGAAAAATATTGCATTTTTAAAATTATTTCTAAAATTTCTCGCAAACCTTACAAAAAATCCAATATAGGTTCTGTTAAGAGAATAACCTAGAGTTTTGTTGTACGCTTTCAAAAGTCTGGGTATTGTGAAATTATGGACACGTCAGCCTCGGAACTATGACAAAATATGAGCCCATACAATCGTTTTATTAAAAATTGCCAAAAATTATACGGAACAGGATACTTAATTGATCGCTCAAAAACACAACAGAACACTTGAAAAACATACCTCTGTGGCCGAGAAAGGCTAAAGGAAATAATTTTCCCGCTGTGATCCCAGTGAAAAATCTTCTCTCTTCGACGAAATGACGTTACTTCGTCGTGTAGCTCGATAAGTCATAACCTGTCTCGTTAATATTTTACCGCTATTAGAACGATCAAAAGTAACTTTCATTTCCAAAAATGCTATTTCTTTTGTTTGAAGGACGGAAAAGATCTTTTTCGAGTGTCTTCAGGCGTCTTATAATGCGATAGAAACTAGGACTTACAAACATGTATTGATAGTATTCTACTTACCACCATCTTTGCTTCGAGCCCGCGAACCAAAAGGTCTGCGATTTTTCCCTATATAGATTGCTTTGGCGGGAAAGCGCGAAAGTTCAGTACAGCTGTAAAAACATTTGAATTCATCCACGAAGTTGCTAATCTATAATGTAGGAGATAGGGTCATATGCTGGCTTAATATTTTCTTCTATGGCTGCAAGTCTAACTTGCTCGTTTTCGAAACACTCGTCGATATCATGTGGCAATTCGAAGTACAATTGTAACATCAAAGAGTACTTGCCACACCGTAGTTGCAGGATAGATATAACCAGTCAACTTCAACGGTTGAAAACATCTCAAGCAAACATCAAAGGTGAATGGCAGCCGATACTTTTGAGAGCTGGGTTATTTGATGAAGATTGTGAAACGCTCACAATCCGTCCCCTGCACAGAGATATTTTTGACACTATCTGGAATTCGAGTAGACCAGTTACAAACTGCTATCATCCACTTCATGCCCGAAAAGGGCTAAGCCTGAAAGAGGCATTTCTTTGGACATTTCCAAAGAGATTCAAGTTTACTGGGAAGTTCTTGTTTTTTAAATTCTAGGTATATACATTAGGTGCAGAAATTACATTTAGAATAAAGAGGGAAAAGAGAAACACAAATACTTCAGGTGAGTATATATTAATCTCAAAAGTGGTTGAGCTGGTCACACGAATTCAATAATTCAGCAAAGTCTGAAATATTGAATGACGGAGTTTATCCGCTCAGCTCCTTGTCCTTAAGGTAGGGTAGATCCAGTGGTTCGTCAGTTGAATATACCTTGGAAGAAAGCTGCACCAAGCACACAGCCGGATACTACAGACAGAAGGAAAAGAGATCGTTGAAGTGGCTTTGCATTGCCTTACTCTGGGGCAAGCCATAGAATTACTTTCAGAGTTGATGAATTAGACGGAGAAAAGAGAGAGGCAAAAGAGTGCAGATACTAGTGTTGGCGAAATATCGCGCCTGATTAAATTGTACGAAGAGGCCAACAGTTGGTTTACTAAAAGGCAAATCCTGTCAGTATTTGTAAACGATTACACTGAAGCACAACTTCAGCTGCTTATTCCTGGATTAAGCATTTAGGCTGTAGATGAGGCAAGAAGGAATGCCGCTAAGGTGGGGGTTGGTAAGCCAGTGACACGGATGGAGACCACTTCACACGCAAGACTGGATTCAAGCAAAGTAGACCATTTTCTGTAATAATAATAATAATGATAAAGAGTATTTCTAAAGCGCACATGGCGCTTGAAAACAAATGAAAATATATTATAAACAAACTACATTTACTAACGTTCGCTAACAAACATTTCAAAAAGATAAGTTTTCAAAACGCTTTTAAAAATGTCAACAGAAGAACTCCGTACGTGTTGAAAGAGGCAGAGAGTTCCACAATCCAGGAGCACATACTGCAAACGATCGATCTCCATAAGTTCGCATTTTTGAAGATGGCTCTACAAGGTCGCCATTACTAACAGATCGCAAAGAATAAGAGCTCCTACGATAAGTTAAAAGATCAGACAAATACGACGGGGCCTTACCATTAAGAGATTTATAAACTAAAAGAAGAATCTTAAAAACAATACGATGCCTAATGGGAAGCCAATGCTGATCAATTAAAGTCGGAGTAATATGATCGAACTTCCTAGTCTTACAAACTAGACGCGCAGCAGAGTTCTGAACAGATTGTAGTTTAGCAATGAGGAACTTAGGAAGTCCATAACGTAGAGAGTTACAATAGTCAAGTTTAGAGGTGACAAAAGCATGAACAACCATTTCAGTGGTTTCGCGGGTCAGATACTTTCTAATTCTTGAAATATTCCTGAGAGTAAAAAGAGGACTTGCAAAAATCAGAAATATGTGATTTAAAAGACATGGTATCATCGAAGACAACGCCAAGATTGGGAAGCGCCTTTCACAGTGGAGCAACATCAACATCCCCAACATGGAGACAGGACAGCGATGGACAGGGACGATAACTGGAATGAATAACCAATAATTCAGTCTTGTCTTGATTAAGGTTCAATTCATTGAAAACCATCCACCGGCAAACGTCATTAATACAAGCCTCGAGCTGCAGCTGCAGCCCTACATTTTATCAGCAGACCAAATTTCGTACGGAACAAAAACGCTAAAATTGTCGAATGGGGAGAAGATAGAGATTCCAAACGTGGTTAGGACAGTTATTGCTTCAAGGATTGTGGACTTATACCAAAAGTACTGTCAAACCGGTTTCTTTTCCCTTGGGAGGTCAACCTTATTTAGTATTTTACAGGTACGTATGAAAACATAATCATGATTCAAAATCAAAAGAAGAGCGAAAGAAGAAAGAAAACTTTTAGGGTTTTTATATTTTTTTAACTCGCGTAAATGATATCACGAAGAAATCAATATATGCATTGTGTCATGTTTCTTAGTTTAAACTACTTCTTCGGCTTGAAAATTACTTAAGGCCGATTAAGGTGGGGATTTCAAAGAGCAAAAGCTCTGGATGAGAAACGCAGAGAAATATGAACATGAAGAGAAAAATATAACAAAATGTCATTATTGTATAAATCTGTGCAACATCACAAAAGCAGTCTTTGGCAGGACTTGACAACATCGCTACAGAGAGATCGCAAGCCTTCGATACACTCGAAGACGTAGTAAACAGGCCAGGAAAGTTAGGCAAGCTCTGATTAATTTTAAGTTTTGTCCCCGAGAGGCCTGTATCTTCCCATTTTGTTTCTATATAATGCTATTTTTCAGTGTACCTTTAACACTCAAACTGCCCAACCTCCTTGGCCGATTTAATTTTTCGAATTTTTATTTCTTCTTTAAGGTTTGTCGAGACCATTTTTTTAAAGGATATATCTGTGCAATTTTAACAAACGCCTGGCCTCTTAAAGCAATTGAGCATGTATGAGAGGCTTTATCTTAAATATTTGTAAATAAAAGAAAATGAGTGGTAACATTAGTATGTCTTTTTAAAGATAAATGATCAGCCTGGGTTCAGGATGTTAAAGATCGCTTGAAAGCTGGCAAAGCTGGTAAAAACTACCTTAAAACAAACTTCCAGATCCACGTTACTGAAGAAAGCCAGCGTGCTGATCATTGCCGGATATTTGCGTTCACGTCTGACCCTGAAGATCATCACTGCGAGCATGAGCACACGAAATCATGTCAAAGCTGCGACAATATCCAGAATGTTCTTGATGAATTAGAACTGGTATTTTCATCAAGAGACCTTCACTTTAGGTGAACGATTACTGATACCATGTTCCTATAGTCTTCCTCTTTCAAAACCACTGAGAAAACGTCGATTATGTAAACTTACTTCCTAAGAAGTCGTTTTCGTCGACTTGGAAAGATTAGTAAGGTATTTAAATTGTAGTCAAAACCAAAGAAAGAAGAACTGGCTTGCTGTTGCATCCATTTATGAGAACACGCTTACGGAAATAAAGAGGAAGTCACCTAAGATTTTCGAGGCGTTTGCACGTCATGTAGTGATAACGCTGGATGTTATCACTGTGCTCTTTTTTTTGCTAAGTATTCATTAGTATCGGTCAACGTACAGGTGTAACTACAAGCCGATACGACCTCACTGAATCAAATAGTGGCAAAGATATATGCGATCACCATATTTCTCCTTTGAAAAGTCATATACGCCAGTGCATCAATGCAGGAAATGATGTTGAGAAGGCAGAAGATATGAAGAAAGCAATAGATTCTTACTCCGGAGTTAGAATTTGCCGTGCAGCAGTTGTAAAGGTGGACACAAGCGCACAGGATCTGCATAATTCAATGGTGGAGAAGGAAAGTTCGTTCGTTACGATAAGCTGATGAAGAGGGGGACCAGCCAGGGAAGTATCCGATTGGAGGTCATTGAGCCGTTCACATCTTCGCATGTGTCAACTGGCTTCTTGTACAAAAATAGCAAATCCAAGGAAAACAAAAGTGAACATTACGAATTCAGTTGCTCTCAACCAGGTTGCATCAAGTTATTTACGACCGTAGCTTTGCAAAACCACCAGGACTTTGGCAAGCACATTTTTCAAACTCGAAAGGATTCCATGCATGACAGTATTAAGCGTAAATGGGCTAAAGCATGCACCAACATACGGCTTTCGTATATTCCATGTAAAAAAGAACCTTGAAGGATTGAGCCAAGCAGAGTGCAGGGAGTACCCCACCGCTGAGCGTGGTTGGGCCTTGAAGAAAAATAAGAAGACCGGGCGATTTTCAGAATATGTCAAAGAGTACCCCCTTAAACTGTTCTCGGTGGATAAGAGAGAGGAAATAAGAGCGGCCCTGCCGTTGTTGCCTCAAACTTGAAGTCACTTCGTGGACCAGATGGCGTATAATTGTTTTCTTTTAAAGACTGGCTCAGCGTGCAACAAGTTACATCATACTTTTCACGTCTCGCATCGGTCGCTTAGAGTGGGAAGCTTTCTTTAAAAAAGAAGACTGTGTTAGAGGAAGAATATATATTCGATGCCCTTGTTGAGAGAGGAGAACGAGAGTCCACGCGAGAGAAAACTTTTCAGGTTGTGGACTTATAGAAGGAACTTTCAGACCGTTGAGAAAAAGATGGAGCGGAGCTAATAAGCAGCTAAAGCGGAGATACCTGTTACCAATGCTCGTTATCACGCGTGCTCTCCAAGGGCACTTCATAAGAATAACTACATTTTTCAGAAAAATGTTTGTTAAAGACTTAAATTTCGTTCCATCTCCACACACGGGGCTCTGCAACCAATTTTCTGATCTATTTCTTTCTTCGTTTTGTGATATTGGAAGATGTCTTGGCTCTTAATCATTGTATACAACGAAGAGCTCTTTGTATCACCTTATGATGCTATAAAATAAATTTAAGAAAAGCTTACCCATTGCCAGACAAAGCAAAAATACGAAATTTGTAAATGACAGCAAAGCAAACCATCTTTGAAAGCCTCAAGCAAACGAACACTTTCCGTTGATTACACAAACCACTTTTTTACCGCAGGTCAGTTTCTCATTGCAGGCGCATAAAGCAATATGGCGGATGAAAAGTAAAAGAGTCGTGGTTGAGTTATGGCCGTTCTGTCGTAATCTTTATGTTGTCAATTTCAATATCAAAATGGGCATTAGAGTACTGGCCTTCTCAACAACACCAAATCTGAGAAATAAGTCGCAGCTTGTGTTTTATCGCAGCACTCAGTCTTTCCGAACGGCAATGGAATGTGCACTTTTGGACGGTTTTATGGCAGATATAATCCCGTGGAAACATAACAATTTACAGAGGAAGTTAGAATCTCCTATTGAGAAGTTTTTCTTGCAATTTATTTCAAAAGTACCCGGGAAATATAACTAATCGTCATGAATTGTAATATTATCTTAAGTCAGTAGTACGATCGGTGAGCAACTGGTGACCAGTAAAACCTCCGTATTTCTCTCAAACTATTGCGATACCCAGAAGTTTTTTATAGCAGAGGAAAAGACAATACCTCTGCGTAAAGTATCAAGTATTTCATTTTACTTGAAGCTCTGCGAGAACTTTTTAACTTTTTTTTTTGAAAACTCAAGAAATTTGCATAATTTTTAACATTAGCATATGTCATGTTAAATAATGCTATGGAAAATGTAATAAAGAAGAGTCACACTAATTATGTTGTTATTTTTTTAAGAGTGTATACATGGTAGTTCGTGAGAATTTTGTTTCACCTGGATTGCTGTACAATTTTCCAGAAATGTTGTCATTGAAAAAAACACAAAATTTGAACATATTTTAGTGTAGATTTGGCTGTTCAAGGGTACCCCCCTGAAAAAAAAGAAAGAAAGAGGCTTGAACAAAACTAATACCATATCTACCAATACTTCACCAAGTTATGCCTATGTGGAAAGTTTGAGCTAATTCTGTGATGTGCACTGTAGCACCTTTTGCATGGTTTTCTCATGGACAGCCTCTTAAGGGACCCTAGTAACTGTTACCTTCATTGATGGGTCACTTTTTCCAGACTCAGTGGTGTCCCTTAGGTGGAGGCTTCATTTAAGGGACCCTAGTAACTGTTACCTTCATTGATGGGTCACTTTTTCCAGACCCAGTGGTGTCCCTTAGGTGGAGGTTCCACTTAAGGGACCCTAGTAACTGTTACCTTCATTGATGGGACCACTCTGCTTAGGAGACCTTTTTCCTAGTTCCGAGAATGTCCATTGAATAGAGGTTCCAATGTATAACCTTCGTACCTGTCACCTTCAATGAGGGGACAGCTCTATTCCTGTGACACTTTTTCTAGTCACGAGAGTGTCCCCCTAGATGAACGTTCGTACTACTTTCTTTGCAGTCTTTAAAACTAAAATACAGGATGTTACCTTCATGTAGATTTTTTTTTTTGCTTGACATACTTACGCTTGAGATTAAGAATTGGAAATATCTTCTTTTCTTTACTTTTGTGTGTTTATTATTATTATTATTATTATTATTATTATCATTATCATAATTATTTCTATATTACTTTTTTATGCAGTCTCAGCTCGAAGATATTAGCTTGTTAGCTACTCTAAAACTCGCGTATAAATAAAGTTTATGTATGTATGTATGTTCTGTTGTAATTCCACTTACAACCATTAACTAGTTTAATATGTGTATTGCTGGTCGATGGTCTTAGTTATTCTAGCAACCTTTTTGTTTGTCTATGTAGCGATGACTGCACAAGTAATAACATTTTATGATTTAACGAATTCTCACTCGTCTCTGTCCACAGGTTTGTCCAATGAGCTGTATGATTGGTCAGCAGCAAACGCCATAGCACTGACAGTGTTCTCAAATAGGTTATCGCTAACGTTCAGCTATGAAAAAAAAAAAAGGGAAAGCGGTCAGCGTCAACAAGAGGGTCTCGCTAATTGACATTGTATCTAACAGGAAGATTTTTTGTCATATGAGCAGAAACTGCTTTTTCCCAATTACACCTTTGTTAAATTATATAGAATATTATAACTATGTAAAAAAGTCTGTCGCGGCTTTTTCTGTGACATAATATCAGATACATCCAGGACATAACTTGGACTCTAATTCGACCAAGAACAACTTACTCCTTTCAGCGTAGCAGCAAGCTTTGACGGGTCTTTGATGTAGCTTGGGTAACCTATGTCTTCGGCAATAGCATTGGCCTGCAAAGGATAAAGACTGTTACTTTGAAAATAGGAGCTTTAGCGTCAGAACGAGCTTTAAAAGGCACAATATGGCGCATCTCATCTGAGGCCTTTTTCACCTGGTGGTACGTGCTAGTATCTTCAGCAAATTACTTTATATTTTTAAGAGAACGCTGCGGTCCCAGATATTGTTTTCTTTACCCCACTTAAAAACACTGACTGCCAGACACTGGGAAATTTGTTAAGTTGAGTCATTCCTTACATCATGCTTCCGAACCTTACAAAAATATCTTCATCTTGTGGGAGCCTTGGGAATATGACTTAAGAAAGTTAGAAAGGCGATAAAATTAATAGATAAAAAACCAAGAAGCAACAAGGATGGCTGAAGATGGATAGACCGCTTTTCGATGGACTGTACTAAAACCAAAACCAAACTTAACACAACAGCCGATCAGGATGAACCACTTAGAACTCAAAGTAAAAACAACCAAACTGCCTAAAGCGCGCGAAAACAACCAAACTGCCTGAAGCGCGGAAAACAACCAAACTGCCTAAAGCGCGAAAACAACCAAACTGCCTAAAGCGCGCGAAAACGCGAGCGACCAAGTCGTGATTGGTTTTAGTTTTGCATCTGATTGGTTGAGAAAGAAGTGCGAGTTTTCTGGACCAATAAGAGCGAAGAAAAGCAAAACCAAGGCGAACCTTGATCACTTACGACACTCAATTGAATAAAACGAATAAAACAAATTGGAAATGACCAACTTGACCATTTAAAACTAATTCGTAACCCAGATCCTACAACTTCAATAACTTTCCACCTTCTCTTTCGCCTTTGCCTTCGTTGCGTCTGACATCCAAGGAAGAGCATTAACACTCTTTATAAACTCATCTTTCATCAGTCGGGTCATTTGCGTTATCTAGAAGAAGTGACAATCAAGTTTACAAGTTTATTATTATTATTATTATTATTATTTTTATTATTATCCGACAGTTGTAAAAACTTATGTTTGCCATAAGATCATACACAGACTGGGGACTGGGGCGATAAACGTGGCCCAGGCTGCGCGTAGGTATAGAATCTTCCTAAACTTTGAAAACGTAAATAAATAAATAAATAAATAAAAATCGAATAATAATAATTGTTATTAAATATTAATTAAATTGTTATTATTATTTAATTGTTATTAAATATTTAATTGATATTAATTTTTTTGGAATGTTGAGCATGGCTCGTTCGATCACGCCGCTTGTATTTACAACTACGGGAGGGATGGGGAGGGAATGCATAAGATACCACAGCCTATTGGCCGAGCTGATAGACGCCAAGAAAGGGAACGATACTCCCAAACAATTTCCTGGATCCGAGCAAAGACATCCTTTGCCCTCCTTCGGTCGGCCTTAGTTTGCCTTCGAGGATCGCGGGTGAAGCGCCGCGCTGCGTATGACTATAATAATTGTGACGTTGAAATCGCAGCTGCCGAGGGAGCCATTGACATTGTTTAATGATTTTTAGCAGCCTTGTATATAGGGTTCTAGATTTGCCATTCACCTTTCTCTTTTCTGTATAGTTTTAGACATGCTTTTACTTATCAGATCATTAGACTTTGAATCTGTTCAGATTTGACTCCGTTATTTATAGTTTTCCAGACACTTTGACATTAAAAAAAGGAGTAGATGTGAGCCGAAAGTGAGTTATTTTGGATCGTTTTTTACGCTGTTAATATTTTGTATTGTAGAGGATTTTATAGATATTATTATTATTATCATTATTATTATTATTTATTCTTATTATTATTACAATATTTCAAAAAATATGTACTGCCCGCAGTTAGCAAAGGCTACTCGAGGCGGGCGGTGTTTAATACGTATATTATAAAATAATAAAAGATTTACAGAGCAAGAGATTCAAAATTCTAGACAAAGTACACCTACATTAATACATTTAAGATATGGCAAGAGAACAGAACAAGCTGGGGTCTTATGGTTTTGCCAATCATATCATCGTATCCATATGACAGAAAAATAGAATAATCAAATATCAAAAAAATACAAAAGAGGGCAACTAATTCGGTGGAACATTCTCGGGAAATGTTTTTCTTCTAGTCAACGGTTCTCTAGACGAATTTTAAATTCCTTGTTGATATCATGCTAATACAAAGTTGTCGCATTTCTTTCGTCATTACTGAGCAGACAATCAACTATTCTTATTTGTAAAAGGTGTGGTAAAACTGTAATACTGGGATGAGCTTTCTGAGATTTTTTACCGTTTCCTTGCTTTTTTCGTCGAATGCTACGTCCACGAACAGCAGGCCCAGCGGCATTCCAAATATTGACTGCATTCCGTTAATGCAATCTTTCCAGCGGTATCTGGTTTTCTTTCCTGACATGGCGGTCACATACTCATCCCGTGCCTCCCTGTATTTTTGCGGCATCACTCTGATAAAGTTATTGATAACAGTCCAGGTGATGTAATTGACAACAATCAAGGGGTCCCTGCATGCAAATTAAAATGATGAAGGAAATCAGTTTAAGCAAATGTGTTTTTCCCGTAAAGAGTCACGAAAAGAATCTCATAAAATCTCTCAAGTCACTTTCAGTTCGAATTAATTTAACTTTGCCAAGAAAAACTATTCTCCCTATGTTCGACGAAATCAAGAACGCTGACAAACGATCTCTTATTTGAATTAAATAATATAGACTCCTATAATGTTATTTTAAATATTATCAACAAAACAAACTTTTTGGTTTGGGCGGGTCTTCGACGTGCTATACCGTCCCACTTAAAAACAAACACTAACCCCATGTTGGAAATCTCTCACTCTTTGATGATCAACAACAAGGTCTTTGATGTTTTGGAAAAGACATCAAAACATTATTACACTCTACTCCTAAGCGCAAAAGCAAAATCTCCAAACAATGCACAAGTTTTAAAACGTGATTTCAACTTAAACGAAGAACAATTTAAAAAAAGTGTTTATCTTGCCTCACACAGTGAGCTTTGAACCTTAAGTGAGAGCCTTCCAGTACAAGGTCCTAAATTCCATATTATTCACTAACACCAAGCTATTTTAGATAGGATTCATCACAAAAGATAAATACTCCTTTTGCAAGTCTGAATCAGGAACCTTGAGCCATCTTCTTTTTGATTGCATAAAAACAAAAAGATTTTGGAGAGATTTTGAATCTTCTTTTTACAGTCTTTCAAAAGAATTTGTTCACCTTACCTTGAAAGATGTTATTGTAGGTATTATAATCCCGAAATGCCCTTTACTTAATTACTTATTACTGATAGCTAAGATATATTTATGGGATTGCAGAAGAACTCAAATATTACCCAATAAAACTGGCTTCAAATTAAAGGTTAAAAATGAGTTTGAAACAGAAAAATATGTGTGTATGAAGAATAATACTTTAGATAAATTTAATAAAAAGTGGCTAATAAATAAGTAACTGGTTAAGCTAATTGCAATACTAGAAGTAGTAATATCTGTGTTACTATTTTATAGTATAGTGTATTATAATACTGTAAAACTAGTAACACTGGCACTTAGTAGTGATAGTAGTAATAGTAGAATGTAATTATAGTGGTGTAAGCTTTGAACTGTTTTGTAAGTAGTGTAAACCGTTGTTATCCTGTAAATAATACGAGTAGTCGTATTGTACTGTAAATTACGTAAGTGACTGTATTTGTAATTTGTAAGTTTGTGAATAAAATAAAATAAAAATAAAAAAAAAGAACGCTGACATTTCGACGTCTATACCAGCTGTGAACGAGTTCCATCCTTATACGCCGACGTCTTAGTGGGAGTGCAAATAGCGATAGCTCGCCGGTCTGCCATGGTTTAATATTCCAAAACCAGGCTTAATATTTTACTAGTACAACATTGAGTGCTCATCCATCACGTTATAAGTTATCACACATCAAACCGCTGGAAAAGTTCGGCCGCAAAGTTAGCCGCGTGAACTTGACTGCCCTTTTGATATACCGTGATGCAATTCAGTTAACCTTTTCAATCTACAACTTAACACAGCTTTTAATAATACGTAGTTCAATTTGGCTGAAATGTAAGTCATTAAGATGATTGATTCGTATTTGATGGACGGCTATTGAAAAAGCTTCGTTGGTGGTTAACATTAAAGTTACCACATCCGACCACGTAACCTGAAACTTAGCTTCTGAGGAAGCTCGTGTTTTTTTCTTCGTCCTTCGCGCGTGACAACTCAACCACATTTCTCTTCATATTACGTCTGCGCTCAAAGTGGACTACCTTTCTTATTTCGTCCCAAAAAAGTTTGTTATCCTTGAGTAAGCCACCCGCAAGCCATCCCACGGGTCTTCTTATCGCAATTTTCGGCTACCCAGTTGACAGAAAAGTTAATTACATGAAGTAAAATGACCATCACATGTAAAAAAAGATACTTTAATTAATCCAACATGGACATAATTTCCGTTTCGCGGTTTTCTAAATGATATAACAAATGCTAAACAAAATAAAATCACAAACACTTACGTTCTTGTCCTATTCTCGTAAAACTTGAAAAGATTGGCGTATATATCTCTGGGATAAGCGAGAATTTTCTCGTCTTTCTTGAATTTCCGACCCTGTTTTTTAAAAACTGCATTTACCAAGTCCACAAGGTTTTCGAGCTGAATAACAAGTGAAAGAAACAGAAAGAAATTCAAACGAGGAACTGAAAAAAATCTTCATTCAACAGAAAGTCGGACATGGGCTCTGGCGCTATGTATGCTCTGGCGCTACTTCACGCCTCCGTCCTCACGCGCAACGGCTCGCGCGTAGCGGGCAACGCGCGCGAGTGATTTGAATCTCTTTCCAGGCTTTCGAGCAGATGCTATTTTTCGACAAGGAAGGCTGGAAAACGACAAGGAAGGCTGGAAAACGTTTTAAGAAATAACAAAAAATATACATTTAACAAAAAAAAGTAACAACAGAAAACAAGGAAAGTGATAAAGGCTGAGCTAGTTAAAGAACGGAAAATGTCAATCGTCTTTCAAACAGGGAAATTGTTATAGCTATAACCACCCCTGGGCAAGCGTGCGACAATCACTTAGGGATCTAAACATGACAAATGTAGCTGCATCATGAAAACATGGGACACGGCACATGCTTGCGAAATATTAGTGTTTTGGCTGAGAGTATAGCCACAAAATAACAGGCAGAAAGTCTTAACACGATCTCAGTTATGAAAGCCGAGTGGCATGTGCACAGGTAAAAATAAATGGTGTTCAGGCACACTTCCCGATGTAATTGTGTCGATCCCGAGAAGAGCGTGATTTTTTATCGTCAACTTACTTTTAATCTAGATGCGGAGCTGAATCGCTGCAAAGTTGTCCTCAGCTCAAAGGTGGCCATTCCAGCTGGTAATTTTTTCTGCAGAGTTTCTATAATGGAGCTTTCATCTGGCGTTCTATACAACTATGTTTTAAGGAAAAAAAATAGCTGAATTAATCAACCCTTTCACTCCCTACAGTTTCTGCTATGATCTAATTTCTCCTTACCGTACGAACCTTGAATGAAACATTAAGGTAATGAGAATAAAAGAATGATCGCAAACTAAAGAATCTGTTGAGTGTGTAACAAATTCATCTTATCAATACCACAGGAGACAGTGTAGTGCGATCGTCCAGGTACCCCCCCCCGGGTTCAAACCATTTACTGTAATGCCACAGGAAATGGGTAGGGTTAACAAATGGTAAACACTACAGCGTACACTATTGAGTTAAGGATGCACGCGGGAGATTGTTAAGCACGAAAGAAGCGTAAGAGTCGCACGAGGCGATAGCCGAGAGCGATTCTTGCTTCTTGAGTGCTAAGCAATCCTCCCATGTGCATCCATAAGTCAATAGTGTACACTGTGGCGTTTACCATTTGTTTTATAACATAACATTGATACATTGTAGCAAAAGAGTTTTCTTTTATTTGACAAATCTTTCATGACTAGGAAAAACAAGCGCGCGCGGAAAACTAGTCTTTGCATTTGCTCACGTCAGCAGCGTACACCCATGGGCATATGGTCGACGCTGAATTGCCCAATCAGAGCGCGCGCTTTACTTTGGTTATGCTATAACTGATGTTGGGGTATATCGGAGTTTATGGGTTCTTACTAAATCATGGAATCCAACAGGAGGAGGGCTATGAGTATGGAAATATCTCAGACATAATGGGAATCAACAAAGAAGGACAAGATACCATTAACCAATTCAAATACATTCTCTTCTCCTAACCTTTGCCAATTCAGTTTCCAGGTCAAACACTTTCATCATTTGTTCGTCTGAGTCGGGGCCTCCGCCGAGAAACTTGGCTATTTTTTTCATATACTTTTTATAAGCTTCCCGAACCTGAGACAGAAAGAATTCTACGATACTGATCGGATAAAGAGAATCTTTACTTCTCAAAGCCAGAAAGAAACTTTAATAGCCATGCTTTTCATCTTTAATTTATTGCAAGTTGTCTATCGCATACCAACTAGTCACTGTAAAAAAAAAAGTCGCAACCTTGTCCATTCATAGGTGCTAACGTATGATGCTCCAACTCGTAAGACTTGTTTTAAAAGGAATGAAAGACTCGGTCGCTCTTTGATTGAATCTATGGCCCTGGCCAGTTTGAAATAACACACGGAAGACCAAAAATTATTTTTCAAGAAGTATTTAGACAGGGCGAAAATTGATTAAAATAATCACCGCATTTTAAGGGTGCAATGTAGCAGCGGCATAAAAGGCAACTCGAAGTCTTCTTTGTAACAGCTACAACGATGGAGAAGACAGTGACCATCATTTGACTCCTTCCAACGCATGCACAACGTTCGACGAGTGAGCTAACAGTAACTTTTTACTAGCCTCAAAAGGTTTGTTTGAATACGCGTGCGTGTACTTACAGTTTGATGTTCGGTTGTATTCTTTGTGTAATAGGATATAAGCATACCAAGTTGTCCCCTATTGAACTAAATGGGATAAAATCAGGTTATTTAGACATGTGCAGTGCTCTATTCCGGGACAGTCGCTGAACCTCCAAACATATCTCACTCAATTAAATGGTTTTTAGCTAAAATTTGTTCATATTTTCAAAATGCACAAGTCCGCACAAGTTGGTTTTCACTTGAAATTGTTCGAAAAGTATTTCGTTCTTGGTTCGACCGACGATTTTACCTTTGTCCTTTTTTTGTCATAATCTAAGCAGCAGCCGTTTGCAAACGGCGCGGCCAGGTGACTGAGTTATTTTTCAAAATGGCGGCCTCCATAGTCAGACATATAGCACACTAAAAGACGACTCTCAACCGGTTAGGTCACTCTTCGGAATCTCAAAGTGATTAGTACTGACTTTTTAATTATTCCTTTGAGTAGAACATACTTTTCCTTCAATTTGAAAGACCGCGATAGATGGATCACAACCGACCTGTAGAATGTGTTTGTTGGAGTTATGAGGATCGACAGACACTCCGATGTCAACAAAAGGTTTGATAAACAATTCCCTCGACACTTTGCCAATCCTCTGTGCGATACTCATCAATGACAAGGGCGTCATGTTACCAGTCACGTTCCATCCCCCCATTTTGTCAATCAACTTCTTGAGCGGATCGTCTCCGAGAGCCTCAACAGCCGCTGTGTTATTGCAAGTGTTGAAAAAATCCACGGTCTTCATAACAGCCTCATTCTGGAAATGAAGGCATATACATACACCTGACGTTGTCAGCAGAAATGACCACAAGGGAAAAGAAAAACAACAATTTCACTTACCTGTGAGTAGTTTCTGTTGGCATTTTCCAAAGCTTTCTTCAGTATATTGAAGCTTTTCTCTCTGGCCAATGTAAGGCCACTAACAAATGTCTCGCCATCACCTAAGGGATTCTCGTTTTCCCATCCGCCACATACATACTCGTAAAAATCCTCACATGGATCGACACTCTGATTCAGCTGCTTAAAGGCATCTTAACAAGAAGAAAAGAAAATTCCGGTTGGTAAACTGGGGGATTAGACCTTAATCCTCTTACCTAGTAACCGTGCTCGACTTATAAATATCCTGATGTCAACAGTTCAGTTGACCTCAGGCCTTGCTCTTGTAAGCTCCTCTTTCCACCAAATGTATAGCTTTAAATATATACTTGGCCTCCACTCTTCCCTTCGCCTCCGATAATCGCACAAAACCATGAAGGACAGGCTTTTGTTTTGAAAGGCGAGTAAGGCGCTTTTCCCGAGGGTTCGCGCCAGTCCCTCGCTCGTCTCGCGCTCACCTCGCGCTCGCCTCGCACTCGCCCCATGCCTGCCTCAGATTGCACTGATACTCAGAAAAGAAATAAAGTAAGTGAAGTAAGTGAGATGAGAATAAATATCGATATAAATGGCAACATATGCGTCTTGTATCCAAGATTCCGTTCCACTGTACGCCCAATTGAAAAGTTCAATAATCAGGCAAAAAGTCATCGTTTCTTGTCTTAGAAAAGCCGTGGTTATTTTATTAAAGCAATAGAACGCACCCTCGATGAGTTTACCGATAGTTGTTCCAACGATTCGGAAATTACTCTCCTTTGATTCGTGTTTCACAAGTTTCGCTCGTCTTCTGGCAAAATTCCGCGTGACAAACCGACAGAAAGTGTGACGGCTATATTGCCTTAACATAGATGAGAAACTATATGTACTCTGATTCGTCAAAAATCTGTCATTTTTTTTCTAACAATAGACTAATTCCTATTTTATTAGAAGCAAAACACCGCAGCAGGATAGTAAGTCACTTGGAATGTTAACTCACAACATTTGTTAGTCACTTGCTTTTCAAATCTTTATTTACAAGCTTTTCTCGTGTTTTCCAAATCTCTGCGTGAGTCATTACGCTGGTAAACCGATGGAAAGTGCGGTTTATTGCTTCATTATGCGAGAATAAAATATTTGGTTCTCGCCGCTGAGCGCAAGAATAAGTCGAAAAGAGCAGAAGTTGCTGTTCTATTTACTGTGTGTATTGCCGGTTGCATGCACATTTCAGTTCAAAATTACATTAAGCACCAGCAGGTAAACAGCAAGGGGGTTCAGAGCTCAATTGGTTTCCGCAAGGGATTACCGAAGGGGACTCTGTTAAAAAAAATACATAACCTCAAAACATGTTTAATTTAACTTTGAAACAAGATAAACATTGAATTGACAAAGTTCAAGGCCAAGATTCCTCGATAGATAAGTAGTCGATAAATCATGGTTGTTTTCAGCTTGTCAAATGATAATTTCACTAATTTGGTTAAAAGTTAACAACATCAATTATTAATCACTCAATTTTCCGCACGAAAATTGTCTCGAAAGTTTACCTTATTTAGCAACCCTGGGGAGTAATTAATGTAAAAAGTAACAAGCAATTCTGCGTTGTCGAAGGCGCCACTGTTCATGTCCCGAAGTACAATAAATCTTACCTTGAGCAGTGAGAAGGCACGATTGTGATCCACAGTATTTCTGTGAAGTTGAGCTGCACTGCGGATCAGCCCGCGAAGTGTCGGATCTTGCCGTCAGGTATAGCGTAATAAAAACGATTGAAATCAAAAGGAAAATGAATGACATAAGAGATAAAATGATCAAGCATCTCATAGTCGCTGTTCTCCTAACACTCGGTCGAGGTGCAGCATCTTTCTCGTGTTCAAACGGCTCCATATTCTAAACTCACCCGCGTAAAGCTATAAATAAACTTCTTCAGTCTGTAATCCGAGCGAAGTGAACTCACTTGGGTTGGCGGTTTGCGCGCGTGTGTTATTTATTACCAGACGAATGTTTTGTCACGCTGTAGACCTAAAGGAATGTCATAAAAAGTGCATGAGTTAAGCAGGAAGTTTTAAGAATAAGTGTAGCGGAAGTCTTCCTGAAATACTTTGAGCAATGTTTATAGAAAGACACTGGCTTTGATAAGGCAACTTGGATCTACCATCGATGTATTGTGGTATAACTCTCCATAGTGTGGCTATTTTTTCAGGTTATCGCTGACCTTTTTTCGTAAGTGGATTAAATTAAAAGCAGGTATTTAAAAGGAATTTCTAAAGTCTATATTTAAAATTACGTTTACTGCACATAAAAGAAAAGATATGAAAATTAAAATGATTTAGTAATTCACTGACCCAAAGATATTTTGCATTTTTTAAAAAGATTATAGGAAAAGTGAGTAAATCAGAGCTTTTCTGTTTATGTGCCGTTTTTTTTTGTTTTTGTTTTTTTTTTTTTGTTGGAATGCTATGCAATTCCGAGTACAGCGCGCAGCGGATTCTTGCCATTTACCGTTCGCTTGAGACATATCTCTCAAACACTACTCTCGGATAAAATTGCTTGGTAATTAGATGGATAAAAATAACACCGAATTAGATGGAAATTGATTTCGCGCACCAGGACTCAAAAACATAATTGGCTTAGATTAAAGATACTTGGGTAAAACAGCCGCCTGAAAGAATGCCGGGGATGTTTATAGTACTGAACCTTTAAATATAAACATTCCTTGATTGAGTTTCACCCGCATTGTAATACTTAAGCTGCCAAGGACTCCATTTGAATGAAATGAAATAACTAAAGTACACGCGATTTTATTTTGTTTGCTAAGTCAGGAGCCACTAAGATGCTAATTTGGGTAGGATATCTGGCTTTTGGGAATCTCAAAGCACTATAGGTCTTGAAATGTCTGAAATGTACTTGAAGCAAAACTGAGACATGTTATTTACTTGGGCAATTTCCGAGAATCTACCTAACCTGGCTCGTGAGTAACCTCGAAGGTCTTGCACAACTTTAATAAAAAGCGGCCTAAATTTTCTCTTCGTGAGCGAGGATAACATCCAGATGTTTAGGGAATATTTATCAGTTTCTGTAACAAAGGAAAGCAAAGCAAGGAGAAAATTGCTTTCATTGAATTTAGTCTTTTTATTCTTTTTCCATAGTTGCTGAACCATTTTACATAAAGAAAAAGTCCTAAAACTCTAAAGTAGTTGGGCCTTGGCCGATTAAGTTTGATACTAAGCAGTAACGGGACAACCTCATGTCCCGTTAGGCGGACCAGCAGTATTCAGTCAAAAGCTCGCGTTCCGCATGTGAAGTGATTACATTTGTGAAGTGAAAACAGAAAAAGCGACTTTTCAAGCGGGCGCACGAAGGCTTATTTTCATCCGCAAAAACTATATGGAAGGTACGCCTATTGCGCGCGCAATTCGACTGGTATCTTTGTGACGTAAAGGGCCTAAACGCTGCTCGAGTCAGAAATTCTTTTGTTGTAGAAATCTCGTCATGTCGAACGATTCTCTGTTACAAGGCACATTGCACTTGTCCGAGGACTTACTCTGTAGAAGACCAGAAGAGAGAAAAATCAACGACATACTGCGGATTCTTCCTTGGATTCGACACAGGAGTAGTTTGTTTAAAACCCTGGAAGATGGTAAATATATGGCTGTGCTCACACTCTGAACACACTCTTTTTATATAGATATTGTAAGAATTTTTAATTGGCTTGATTCCTTCGAAAAAGGCTATAAACTACAAGATTGTAATGAAGACGCTGTCCGCATGCAAACTTTTTTGGATTATGAAATTCTAGCCTCGCGTTATGTTAAAACCAATCATTCAACGATACGTGTTCTGAAAATTGTTTGCTCTATTGTCTCTTTATTGTTCATTGTTCATTAGGCTCAGTGGGCTAGGTTTTCTAGACAGATATGATGAATATATGAATGTTAGATCTCTCAGTAAGTAAGCGGTGCGAAATGATTTTAATTGAAATGTTACCCCCTCTACTTGAACACAGAGATTTATTTATTTATTTATTTAATCACTTTCACCAGAGTGTGGTGAGGGTCGCACAACAGAGCGAGGCTCCAAATTAAGTGCGCCCAATATCCCACCCATCTCACCCCAGGGGAGGACATCCACCACACAGTAATCTCGTGTGTGGGAAATTAACGATATGATAAATATCTTGCCAATTTCGAACATAACGCTTCTCCTCAATTGCAAGGGACTCCATTGGCTACCCATCTAACAGCGGATAGAATTTAAGACTCTTCTAATCATTTTTAAAGCACTCGATAAGTAAACTCCAACTTATTTAACAGACCTTCTTGTACCATATACACCTTCAAGATCACTTCGTTTTTCTTTCAAATGCAAACACCTTTTGACTGATATATATCTTATTAGACGTTTTGTTGTGTAGTATCGCTGAGTATTTTTACGAGTTGTGTCGTATTTTGACGAGCCCTACGGGCAAATAACGAGTAAAATAACGAGTAAAAATACTCAGCGATACTACACAAGAAAACGTCTAATAAGTTATTTATTATCCAACACGCCAAACTGTTATTTCAGTCACAGGGGGCCCAGACAAGCGACGAGTCTGGTTGCTTATTCGAAATATAAAGGAATGTATGGGAGAATATTGAAGAGTCTTATTATCGTGAACTTATATCATGAAATAAGGAGACCTTCTTATAACGTATAGCAACAGTCGAAGCAAAACCCACCAAATCGCTCAAATTCGCCATTTAGATCCACGGAAAAGACAATACACAGCAAGTGAGGTAGGTTTACATTTATTTTGAGCTTTAAGTCAGACATTTCATGATATAAGTTTACGATAATAAGACTCTTCAATATTCTCCCATACATTCCTTTATATTTCGAATAAACAACCACACTCGTCGCTTGTCTGGGCCCCGTGTGTTTCAGTGCGGGCGAATTTCGCGGATCTTTATTTACGGGGAGTGCGTGACAGAAGTATGCGAGGCGGAACGGAATTGGCGCGTTGTTGTGTTGCTGTTTCTATTTTCTTCATTAAATGAAGAAATTTTCTGGTCGTCAAGCTGTTTTTCTTCGTTCGATTCATCAAATGAATTTGGATCTATATTTTCCAGCCATTCTGACTCTTCGTCGTCGGAAATATGATTCAAATTGTCCGCCACCCTTTTTTTTTTCCGTGACTACAATCCAATTCTTCGCTTGCGGGATGCGAGAAAACCAGTTTATTTAACCGGTACTACAATAGACGAGTACAAATACCGCGTGATATTTGTACTCGTCTATGGCGTTATTCGTACTCGTCTAGGTGTAGTTGGATAATAATTTCTATTATTTGAATTTTATTGTATTTTTTGTAAATAATACTTTATTTTTATAGACATAGTTAGGTAATTTGTGGCTTTTAATAATAATTTCTCTCCTGTGAAGCGTTTTTGGACCACTGGGAATAGACGCTATATAAAGGTATTATTACTATTATTGTTATTATTATTATTATTATTATTATTATTAATTTACGTAACCTGTTTTTGATATACCTAAATCCGAGAAGAAAAATCTCGCTCCGTAACTTACAGTAAGGACCTCGAACTTGGCTAATAAGAGAAAAACATGTTTATGGTTATCTGTTGGGAGAATATGCTTTCCGATTTTGGGTTGGAGTCGAGACTTCGATAAACATTCATTTTCTCGTATGCACTGTTTCTTTTTGAAACAGAGATTCTAATCAATGTCATCAAAGATGTGCAGTTGATCAAAGTAAAGAAAGATCATGTCATCGTTCGACAGGGAGAGAAGGGAAACTGGTAAGTACTGCTCAACGTCGTTTCCCGGGCATTTCCAGCTTATTGCTCGTAATTTTTCTCACCCCTCGGAAATACAAATTAACTTGCAAAATATTCGCTTATTATATGCATGTTTAACTATCGAATAAGATGTATGTATATTAATTTGGTTTTGTTACCTGCTCTTCGATATCCAACGGATGAACTTGCATTCACTGCGTCTAAAAGAATCTGAGTCTGAATATGTGTTTACTCTCTGGCAGTTTCTATGTCATTCTTAAGGGAGCGGTGTCAGTTTATGCCAGAAAGGAAGATGATCATCACACCGACTACCACCATCATCACGACATGGGTGCAGTCCGCAGCGCCCAAGAAAGAATGGCGTACTTTGGGAATGAGTTGGGAAATCTGAAGAGTGGCAAGAGTTTTGGTGAGATGGTTCTAATGAGCAGTAAAAAGGAACGAAATGCCACCGTGATCGCCGATGAGTTGACAGAATTGATTATTATCGATGAGGAATTGTATAAGAGTGCTTTTCACGCGTATAACATTGAATGGAAAGAGAAGTCTGCCTTTGTTCTTGCTTGCCCGCTGTTTGCGTCCTGGCCGACAGCGCTGAAAGCACTATTAATTGAAAACCTTAAAATGCATAAAATCCAGTTTGGAAATCGGGTAGTCAAGCAGGGCTCGCCTTGTAACGCGGTTTATCTCATTGCTAAAGGTGCCGCTAAAGTTTTATCTGATCCCAGAAAGTGCAAAGAACAGTTCGAAGCTTTTACACCGAAAAAGAGAGAGAAGAAAAAAAAACGACACCACGGGGAAGAGGAAGAACAAAAAGAAGAAGAAGAAAAGATCGAATTGAATGCATTAGAAGATCTAGTTAGGCCTTTAACTGTTATTGAAAAACGACGCCGGAGATTGCAGCATGGATTCGTTGCTTTGGAGAACAGGCTACGGCGCCGTGATATACAGGTCTCCACCATTGGACCCAATGACATTATTGGTGACGTGGAGATAGTTCTTGATATCCCAGAGTACTGTGCGAGTGTAGAGTGTGTCGAGACGCTAGAGGTGTATGAGTTGGACAAAGCAAGCTTTCAGCGGCTCGTAGCGCGGCGCAGCCCGGAGACGCTGGCGCTCCTGCATAGAGTTGTTATTACAAAGCTGAGGTTACGAGTGGAGAAGTTTAGTGAGATATCGCTGTTCAAATATCTGCTCGATCGTGCTGAAGCGGTAACTAATAAGGAAACGTCAAGGTCACTTAGGAAAAAAAGCACCCTGCTGCCCATGATCAAAAAACCATTAGCTGGAGGAGGAAGATGGAAGGCAACCAAAGCAACAGTTCTGTTTGGTGGGCAGCGAGCCAGAGAGAGCGAAATCATTACGGACAGGAAAGCTGAACCTAGTTACAAGGATAAGAAGCCCGCCTCCAGGTGAGATAACAAAACAAAAGAAATATAAAATGCAATATCTGACTAAAACACTGCACTCGAGTCTGCTCTCGAGCTAAGTGCCCCACAAGGCCCATGGGCCCATCTTACCCGCTCGGGATTACCCGCTCGGGATTGCATACCTTGATCCCGCTTGGAGCGGATTTACAACGATCGTAATTTTTGGATGATGTCGGCAAGAAGAAGAAGAAGAATTAAGAAGAAGAACACATTTAAAACACGGAAAGCATAAAAGCGCACGTTCCATCACCGTTGGTTTTCTTTCCCAGGGCTTGCGAGATAAAAGTTATCCTTGATTCTTAATAAAGCGTATCAAAGGAGAAGATATGAAAAGGTATACAAAAAGAACCTTTTACAGGAATAAGTCTAGCAGGGTCACTTGAAGGAAGATAATATTTAGGATTATTGTATTTTGAGTTCATTCAGGCACAGTTCAAATATTTGCCGCTTGTTTCCGTTTTCATTAAGGTGGCTCTGTCAAGTTTGATGACCATGCATAAGCTGCCTACGAAAACTTTAGTCAGTCTGCATAAAGTTTTAACAGTTATTATTTCTTTCACAAGTTAGTGATATAGAAACTTACTCGATAAACTCAGCACTTCATTCTCGGCTTAAAAATTGTTAATCAGCTTTCAAAACACCGGAAAATGGTCTTAAGAGTCGCGCGCGCCAATGACTTGTTTTCGGAAGTTTGGTATTTACGTTTTTCCTATGTAATTCATAATACCTGTACAAAATTACGGGAAGACTTTCTTAGACGATATTTTGAAAGGCATCAATTTTTTTAATGTGAATCAAATATTCGTGGAAGGCTCACAATTCTAGAAAGCGTGGCATATCATAAGCAAACCGCAAATGGAATAATATAATTTCTAGCGGTTTTCCTTCACTCGTTCGTTCATTAAATCGATAATGTTCACAGGAGTGCTGAACAAAAGGGGTCTTGCTATCTCTTCACCAGGCTGATTTAGTGATTGTAGTAAATCAGAGTTCATTTTTGGCCTTTTTCCCTTTGACGTAGATCCACACTTACGCAATGTATTTTCACTCAAAACTGTATCCATTTGATATTAGTCGAGTACGTAGCTCAATTTTTTTCTCAAGGAAACATTGTTTTAATTTTAACAACGAATGTCATTGACATCCAAGTGGAGTATTAAGCATTGAGTTGCTGAAAAACCACCAAAACTCAAGGAATTTGAGATCTTAATTTGGGAGACAGGAAGTCTCAAGTAGTTGTTGGTTGCATGAGCATCGGGCATGATATGCTGAGCTCCCTTTTAAAGGACGAAATTCTGAAAATTATTAAAACTTTACAGCTGACTATTCAAAATAAGTAATAATCAAGGTGTAAAGAGGAATTTTACAAATGCGTGGGAAGTAGAGAAAGGGAAATGAGATATCACATTAGAAAATTATTTACACAGCTAGCATTTGATACAGAGCTTCCCTTAATTAAACGCCTCCTAAAACCTGTTTCTGTTTTTTACCATATTCATGATTATTATTATTATTATTTTCAGTGAAATGAAGAGAAGAGACAAAAAACGCTGCGATAGAAAGGTATGAAAGAAATCATACATTTAAAACCACTAATTAAGCAGTAGACCGCCTTTTTTTGTCGGTTTACCGGCGTAATAACCCACGCGGGAAGTTGAGAGAACACGAGAAGATTTAAAATCTGTAAATCATGAGCCGGCCGGAGGCAAGTGATCAAGAAACTTTTCTCGTGTTCTACCAACATCTCAACCGAGTTATTAGGCCGATAAACCGATCGAAATGGCGGTCTATTGTATTTATAAAATAAACTTAAAACAAAATGACAAAACGTTCAATTTTCAATGGGTTTACAAGTGCAATAGGCGGTAGGGGTTTTGAGCAATATCTCAGAAATTTTATAATCCTGTTTTAACATTATCAGTGTTAAAAAATGGCAGTAAAATATCAAGTTGGGTTTGAGTTTCAGAGAGAGGAATTTTCAACTTTCATACAGTGACTATTTGTTTCAAGAAAAATATTTCATCTACTTTATTGCATGGAACAACTTGCGCTTCCTAGCTTCCATCCTTGTTGTTAATGTTTTTTTTTTTTTTTTGTAATAAGTTATCGTTAATATTTGGAGCCGACTGAAAGAATTGTTGCATTTGATGTAGCTATTGCGGCTGCGCCTCGAGAGTCCACAACAGCTGATTACTGTGATGATGAATATCGTTGTCGACAAGAGTACAGAGAGACCATGCTAAACCTTTCGATTTGTTAATTATTTTACGTCTTTAAACTGCGACGCCTTTCAAATGAACGACTGCTACGAATTACATTTCATCTGTTCAACGAGAAGCTTTGACTATTTGAATTCGAGTGAAATAATTATGGCGCCAAAATTTGTAAAACAATTGAGAAAAATGCGTTATTGAAATCAGCCGGTATCAATAGTTTCTGAAATTGAATTGATTATCAAAACAAATGATGGAAAAGGAATGTAAGTTAACCTTAACCACTCATTTCGATTATCGGAGACAAAAAAGGAAAAAAAATATTTGATATGAAAGACGCCAGTGCTCTTTTTAATTGATCTATTTTGCAGGAGCCGGCAAAAAAGCAGTACACCTCAGAGGAATTCCGTGCTTTGAAGAAGAAAATGCAGGCACGAGGCAAAACGATACGATGAAGAAGTATCCAAGGAGTTATAAGAGGCACTATTGTTTTCGTAAAAATCAAACTGTTGTAGCAATTTTACATTCAGAATCTGTGTTATTCAGACTTGAAAATTGACAGAGGTGATGGAAATAAACATCAGATCATGTAGAATATTGAGAGCTCCTTCTCTGATAACTTCTGATCCCCGCCCTCCCCTCCCTTCCTGCCAAACATCCACGCTAACAGACTTTTCCCACAGCTAGTAAGCAGTAGGTTCAGCCACCTATAGAGCTTTAATTGTTAATTACACCCTTGAAAAATCGAGTGCTTCTGATGATTTTTAGTAACCTAGAGCAGCTTTCGCTTAACTTTGTTTATTTCAGGTTAAAATTCTTAGACGAAAAATTCAGGTCCCTTGAGTGCGACAATTGAAATCAAGTTATCAGCAAAATATTACGGAAATATACCCTTTGCGAGGTTCTTTTGCCCTCTATTACTCTAGCACTTCAAAGTTTATACAGTTGCTGTCTTTGAACATAGTTATTTTGTGCCTCTTGTGATTGAAAACTATGAAACTGTTAGCGTGTAGGTATCTTATTTTTACCACTACGTCTGTTACGCGAAGCGGCGTCTCACATTGTTAACTGCCCGATAGAATAAAGAGGGTCTACCTTAAATCAAAAGCTCAGACTCACCGGAGCTTTTTGCTTAGAATGAAAAGGTGTCTCACATTGTTGACTGCCCGATAGAATAAAGAGGGTCTACCTTAAATCAAAAGCTCAGACTCACCGGAGCTTTTTGCTTAGAATGAAAAGGTGTGCAGAGATTTTCAAAATCGTCACCATAACAACAGCATTTGACGCCATAGGCACTCCCTACATTCTCTCCAGCTTTTACAAAAACACTCATTTAGTGAGATAATCGTATAAAAATATGGCCTGGGTGAAAAATAATCAGAGGAACCGTTGAAAATCTTCATTTATTTTCAAGAAGTTCATTCCTGTGAGGAGTACTTACTAATAGTAAGTAATGACGTAGGTGTGACGACATTTACTTTACGTGAACATTTCCATGTTGCACATACTTGACGCCAATTTAAACTTGACCTCAGGGTGTTACTCTTACAAATCGAATATAAAAACTGACATATTTAAGGCTATGGTCACGATATTTTCGAGTCGTTTGTTAAGATGCGCAAAATTACCTTCAGCGCGAAGGAAATAATAAAATGTGTCTGTTTCATGTGATAAAAAAAACGCTTAAATTTCCTGTGTTCTTATTACTTTGTTTTTCCTTTAACGACCCCTTCTCGTGGGTGGAGGGGGTGAATTACTCCCATAAATAGGTTATTTAACTAAGTAATATGGTATGCGCCTTCCCAAAGGTGCAATTTTTGATCCGGTTTTGGATTGAAAACGGGTATAGATTGAAGACAAAAGGTATAATTTTTCATCCGATTTTGGATTGAAAACGGGTATAGCTTCAAGACAATACAATATTTGAGCGTCTACATATATCTGAAACAGAGCTAAAAACTCAGGGAAGTATCATCTCAGCACCCCCTCCCCTTCCCCCCAACCTCCCCTCTTCTCTATCCCTTGGCTTCAATGACTCAACTGAAATGAGCTTTGCATTCCTAGAAAATGATTAATTTTCCTATTCTAGTGGCGCAAGTGGTCGATTAAAACGGTTCATGTGGTGATACAAAGCTACAAGAGTATTGAAATTTGGTTAAAATGTTTTTGAGGGCCACTCAATTCAACCGATATTTTGGTAATGACTATCTAACAGTTTGTCATGTTACCTCCAGCTGGCAATGATGTCACCGAGTCTTCATGTGACAAGGTAACCGAACCTTCATGTAGAAAGCCACCAGAAATAGATCGAATTTTACAACCCGATGCCAAAAAATTATGAAGAGCAGGAGTCAAAGCATCCTCAAGCCGTATGAAGAATAGAAAATTTAATTATGTTTTGTTGTGACAAATTGAGTGAGAGGCAGTTTTGTCTCTATTGAATTTTATTGTGAAATATTTGTTGTCTCTGATAGTCTATTAAATTGACAAACGGCCAATACATCATGTTTATGTCACTCGCACGTCACTGTAGCAAGGACTTTTCAATTCAACAAAACCCACTTATCAAAGGCGTTTTCTACATCCTTCAACATCAGTCATAAAATTTTAATTTAAGTTCACCTTAGGACGATATCTATTGATAGTTATTACTTCTGAATGCTTCAAGGTTAATGATGCGCTTGATCAGAGATTGTGGATAAGAAATTGCTGGGCTGTCTCCCTAAACTTTGGCGAAATGTGTTTCACTGAAACATCAAAATACCAATTCAATTACAGTCATGTAAACCTAAAAGCAAGAAGGAAGGGAAAAGAAACAAAAACAAATGGATCGGTTCTGTTGAGAAACTGAGATCGAAATTAGTTGACTATGTTGCGAATTAAGATTCCTTTTCGGCATACCAGTCCCAGCATGTGTTGCTATCGGAAATGCATGAAATAACATTACAATGTGTTTCTAACGTATAAACAGAAAAATTACCAAAAAAAATTGATATTAAGAGCTTTGGCAGCACAGTTATCTGGAGGAAGGATTCAAACGCGACAGATCGTTAATTTTCATTTGAGCCTCTGTTGCTGGGGCCAGCTGGGCGGGCCCGTTTTTCGAAAGTCCCGGTAACTTAACGGGCCCGTAAAGCTGTTGCTTTTATTCAAAATAGGGGTTTCACATTTTCTTTAAATCATGCAATAAGAATATCAGCTAAAGAAACAAAAGGGACTGGATGCCAGAAGCTGATTCTCGATTCTTTCAATTTTGATTTTAATATATGGCATCAAGTCATCTTTCACAATCGTTATCGATGTTGTTCACCGGCATATCAATCACACGGCTTATGTCAAGCAATAACAAGTGGATCTGTCATGTTATCCTGAAATATATTTACATCTTCGTTTAAGTCATATTATAGCAAAAAGTTGTGAAAAAATCTGTTGAATGTACAACGTTCTAAAACACCAAAAATTACTTTATCGTCGAATGATTCAGTCCAGTGGATCCAACTTAAGTCCTTGATATCAAGTTACATCGTTTCACGTCAAAGCTGAAGGATTGTCCACCGTTATATTAGAACCGTTGAGTGTAGTTCACTTGCTACAAGTTAAGTCTTTGCATTGTGAGCCACTGATCATATTTTCCAACCAAACGATTACTCGCTGCTTATCAATTGCTACTAAAAAATACTTTTCTCATGAGAAAAAAGAATTTGTCCAATATGCAGATCTCTTCGATAGTGTGCTTGATTGTAGAGGGCTACTCAAAATGAGCGGTACATTTATTTGACTGACGGAATAATCGAGTAATTTGATAAGTTAGGAATTACCGCTATTTTTGCTAGTCAGGTGCTTTTTTGTTGCTGTTGTTTCTCGAATATATTTTGTATTCATTTGCTGTGAGAATAAATTGCGCTTCACGTTTTCTCGTTGCAGTCTTTCGACATTCCTTGAAACAATGTTTTGATAAAGTTTTGGAATACAAGAACGAGAAATCGAGGAAGACGGTAAACTTGAAAGTCATGCTTCCGACAGCTCATCCCAAATAAATTGCTTTGTTATTGAAAACAAACTTAAACATCCAAATAATTGCCTCGCCACACTCAGTTTAGCGAATTTGTCTGACAGCCGTGAATTTTTAAGATAAACTACACTTCAGATACCACGACGGATATCACTGATAGATTTTAAGAATAACGACTAAAAGATGGGAACCGAAAGCAAAGATTAACAATGAGCCTTAAAAATCGTGCTATTTGTTTCCGTTGTAAAGGAAAGACTATGATTTATTGTGTGGACTAAGATGTTCATCGTTTTAATCAGCACTTGGAATACACTGTTATGAAACAGAGATTTCTCAGAGAAAAAAAATTGCAGCGCTTTAAAATCACTACAACGTGTACGAAATGTATGTTGAATACCGTTGATCGCAAAATATGAAAAAATTATCGTATAAACTGGACCAGGAACATGTCTGAAAAAGAAACAGAATAATAAATAACGATAAATTCTGTAATATCTATTTTTTTTTTATTCAAAATAAAAACTACCTCCCACGAAAATGAATAGGTCCGAAAAAAGTAAAAATTTGTTATCGGATAATGTTTAATACAAAATATGTTTTTTTTTTTTTTTTACTGCTAGGATTCGCACAACGAATGAACGATATAAACTGAATTGGAAAACCCTTAAGAGATATGTTAACGTTCATTTAAGAATATTCATTCAGTGATGTTGGTGCATAAAAGAAAGATGCTTCTTTGATCCGTAACTTAATTAATTACCGAGATTTAGAACAAGCAGTTCCATCTTTTATTTCTATCTTTCAATTTAAATTTTTTTAAATTTTGGCTTTATGATATTAGGAACTTGTTTTAAATTTGACAAATAAACAAAAAGATGTAGTATTGGTCGCAAATGCTTTCAATCTTTAATTACTAAGATCGAAACGATAAAATTGCAAATTTTAAACTCTATCGAAATTAAATTTTTTGGGAGATGTATTAAAAAAAGATATAGATTTCAATATATTTTTTATTATCCTTTTCTTCCTTCATTTACTTGGGAATATGTTAAGTAAATAATTTTGTGGAGAGGAGGGTAACGCGAAAGCAAACAAGTCCAAAAGTCGTTCAAAAATCGTTTACAAATTTTAACTTCACATCCACAAATTTTAAGAAGACATATTCCGGACGAATCTTTTTGTTTCAGATCGGGTATTAAATGTTAAAATATCTGGGCCAAGACGAAAAATGCGGAATTTCTTCTAGACGAGGGCAAATTAGATATTTGTGTGAGTCTTCAAAAGTAATTTTTTGCCTCTCGAGATTTCAAAGAAGGGTGAAAAATATCTGGAGCCTCTTTGTCTTACGGGACACATTTATTATTCTAGAGGCGAGGATAATGAAATCTATATATATCATCGATCACCAAGTAGAGGGAGGTGGTTATAACAGCTACACGAAACTACAAGGAAGCAAAGTCTGATTCGACTTAAAACCTGGAGACGCAAAAATGAAAGGAACGTCTTGGGTCATGATTTTGACTCACTGACAAGTTTTCAGTTTATTTCAGCGACGAGTCAACGGCAGAACTTTCGAGTCAATGGTTCATCTGTTTGATTAATTACCGGATAAGCGATTAAATGTTGATATCATTTGCTGCCCCCGCCCACCACAAGGAACTCAAAGCGGCGAATAAACCCACTGAGAAGGATGTGATGGCAGTAATCTTTCATAGTTATTTCCGACAACGAGGCGCTAAAAGGAATATAAGCTGATCAGTTTTTCAACTGCATGCATACGGCCCATGCTTAAGTGAAAAACATAGAGCAAGGTGAGTTATCAAGGTACGAAATCCCCAATTTCACTTTATCTTTGATCTGACATTACTTAAAGAAATTGCTAGAAGTAATGGAACACCAGAAATACTCAACGCCCTCTTGTGCCTGTACAACCTAGCCGAACTTCTCAATTTTGGTAAGGTCGTCAACAATTAGTATTTGTTCCTTCCGAATAGAGAAATTTGGTTTCCAAATCAGATTTATCGTATTTCATTTTAAACCCGGATATCAATATACAGAGCGAGAACCTTTTTCGTCACAACAAAGCAATTCTTAGGGAGGGAATATGCTTCCTAATAAAGAGTAATCGGGATATTGTCACC
Organism: Stylophora pistillata; assembly: GCF_964205215.1. Classification (NCBI taxonomy): domain Eukaryota; kingdom Metazoa; phylum Cnidaria; class Anthozoa; order Scleractinia; family Pocilloporidae; genus Stylophora; species Stylophora pistillata. Next base: position 741,015 of record NC_142530.1, read on the forward strand.
GAGGTATTTAACAGATAGTTACAACCTTTACTTTTGAAGACTTAGCAAAACATTGAAAACAGAATGCAATTATATTATCTTAATCAGTAAGAACCGTTATTTTCAACAGACTCTGTTAAACATTGATTTTCAAACACTAGTTTTGTCTGGTGGCCTTGTCACTCGGACGCTTGGTCAATAAACAAACAATACCACCTGAAATGAAGAGGTTATTTTCCAAATTTACGCGTTGGGTTTTTGTCTGTCGTAACATTGTGTAAACGGTTTCACTTTGATATCATAATTTGACGTATCTTTTACAGCAATTATGTGGCTGCATAGCTTCGTTTCCTATATACCTAGTTCTTTCGTACAAATGGCTCACGAAGTAATTCAATCAACAATGTTAAGGTTACTGTGATAAATTGTAAAGCCTTTTATCTTTATTTCCAACTATGCTTTGTAGAGTACAAATAACGCGCGAGAAGAGTACAAAAATCACGCGATATTTGTTCTTCAGAAATATCCGCGAAATTCGCCCAAACTGAAATAACAATTTGGCGTGTTGGATGATAAATCTCTCATTAGACGTTTTGTTGTGTAGTATTGCTGACTGTTTTTACTCGTTGTTTCTGTTTTGACTCGTCCTACGGGCTCGTCAAAATACTGCACACCTCGTAAAAATACTCAGCGATACAACACAACCAAACGTCTAATAAGATGTATGTATTTAAAATCGAGGAAGACTGGTGTGAGGCGAGTTCATCATCTGCTGGCGATTACTTGGCTTTCTACAACTCACTGCTTGAATATATATATATATATATATAAATATATATATCTTTTTTAACGAGAAAACAATTCACCATCACAGATCTACACTATAAACAGTTTCATTGTTTGAAGAAAGTGTCTCATTCAATTCCAGAGAATTGATATTGACGGTTTAGCCTCCTTTTGGTGCGAAATGCTTTCCACGTTTCTAGTTCTGTTTTTTCTACAATCAGGTAAGACATTTATGTTAATTTTACCTTTTTTACGACCTTCTTCTTCCTGTTCCAGCAGTACAACAACTTTAAATAGCTAATACTGCCATATTTGAAGACTAAAATTCGACTTGAACGATAGTAATTTCTTTTACAACTGACACCCCGTTGCTGTCATTTTACTTCCAAAAAGTCGATGTTAATTTGTGATTCAAATGCAAATATCAAATGCAAATACCAATCGTAGGTTGATTCCATTCAACCTACGATTGGTTGAAAGGAATCTCATTTCATGTGCTGCACACTATGTTCTCTCAATTCTAGCTCATGTCAGTGGATGTACTTATTTGTCGTTAATCTAAAAATAGAAATCTCTGGCCATTCCCGATGAGACGATGCAACTTTGTGATGTATTCGAGACAATCGCAAGACTCTTATTACACCCTCAACAATTGATTTTTAATTCCAATCATCCTAACTCACTATCTGTTTAAACGTACTTTTAGTCTCTTCTAGGAATTTGAACCGAGTTGAAAGTCCGATTCCTATGGAGGAAGCTCCCTTAAACGGCTGTCAAAATGAAGAAGAATGCGAGTATGGCTCGCGGCAGCGCGTGGGCCGCTCGAGTGTGCTTACACAGAAGCGCCAAGTCCCTTGTGACACCCTCCCGTCGCACCTGCAGCTAAACTGTAATCTTTTTATGGGCAAAAGACGGGATGATTTCTCTAGACGAACATATGAACGCCCACGTAGCTTTGTGAACCCTTTACAGTTTCAAGACCCCGTTCCAAGATGCACAAAATTTACCTGCCGTTTCAACCCAAGTGGCAAAAAGAAATTTATGGTTAAGAAAGGTGTCCGTGATACTGCACTGAAGGAGGACAACATGGGTGATGTGACCTCAGACACCAACTCAAAAACTTGCACCGATCCAACAGACTTGTTTTGCTACAGCAGTGGAGGAGCTGGACGAAAGCGATCGGTAAGTTGATCCCACATTACTGACGACCCTTTCACGCAAACGTCTAGTCCTAACCTATCCCCTTCCACGCCTAGCGGGAAGTATTTCTTGGAAACTGCTCACCATCTCGGCCTCAGTGTTCTGCGACATTCTCTCGAGCTTTATTGGTTTTTTAAGAGTGTTCCCAATGTAGCCTTGCATGTATCTTCAGATCAATATACTGTTTTTTCCTCCTGTGTCGCAATTGCCTACAATTTTCCATGGCCGCTCTTATGGTCGAATTTTGGCGCACTGAAAGTAAATCTCAAAATTTTAGGATACTCCTTCGAATCTCAAAATGTGTTAAATGATCTTTTTTATTACAATATACAACCGGAGACAAAAATACCTTGTTTCTAATGTATACTTCACCCATGGGAAGTTAAAGCGTAGCACGTCCAGTTTTTGTTGTGATCGAAAACATTGAAGGAACTAAGTTCACATCAAGCACGGAATGAACTGCATATCAAGGAGAATTATACAATTTTTTTGGAAAGGGCTTTTTCGTGACATAACTGTGTTTGAAAAAACGAAATGAAAAAATGTTGAAAGCACACAGAAGAATGCACTTGAGAGGTCACTCTGTCATGGGAGTGAAACATGTGGCTCTATCTATTTTACATGAAGACACGAAATAGCGAATTCCTCCTCATTCCCGTCACTAAAAACGAAATTTCGTCTGGTTTGTGGCGAGAATCTTTATGGAATCACAGGAAAACCTCAGGCTTACAATTGTTCGGATCAGTGTCAGTATCTGAGCAACGGCGCACCTACCCTCCCCTAACCCAACAAAAGTCGACTGATAACAAGATAGGGCTAATTTTGGGTAGGGGAGGGGTAGGTGCACTGAGTTTGGATCAATGTCAGTATCTGAGCAACTATACACCTACCCCTCCCACAACTCAATAACAAGTTAGGGCTAATGTTGGGTTAGGGGAGGGGTAGGTGCACTGAGTTTGGATCAATGTCAGTATCTGAGCAACTATACACCTACCCCTCCCACAACTCAATAACAAGCTAGGGCTAATTTTGGGTAGGGGAGGAATAGGTACGAAATTGCTCAGATATTAACATTGATCGAATTGTTCTATCATTAGATTCCTGAAATAGACCAAAACTGCTCAGATCCAGAAAATAGTCAGACTTCAATATGCCGCTGGGGAAGTCAAGTAGGAAAAAAAAGTTTTTCCGATTAGGAGATGAGCACGATTGACAATAAGAGGTGGGCACTAAAATGTCATCTTTGTTTATTAAACCATCACCCTAACAGCCTAGCTTCAAAAAAAGAAAAATTACAAAATGTTCATGAAGTATTTATCGCTTAACTCACGATGTCGTCACTTCGGTAGTGGATAGAACAGGGCAGTGGACCGCCGAGGGAGTAGATTATCGTAAGACACCAGCCAATTACAGCAGGGAATGTTGCTTTATATCCTGTCATGTGACCCGTGGATTTCATCGCCTTTAGAAACTAGCAGTGTGCAGTAGAAGGGTCGCTATCCACATCGGAAGTAACAACAATGTGAAACAAACGATGAACATTTCAAATCAGTGTCATGGTGTTTTTATAATTGTTCCTCTGCGATAAATAGCCCTAACTTTGAAGTCAGCTTGATGAAGTCGAAATAAATTTTTGTGATTAACAATACCTCTTTTATTCTTTTCAGGTGATTTGATTTATGAGGTTAGATAACTCTGTGGCCGCCCTTGAGTGTAACAACGAAACAAGAATATCAGTTAGGAGAAAATGCTATTGGTCTCCAGACTTCTTTTCTTTGCTGATTCTTAACAATATAAATTTCTGTGTTATAGATTAAAGCTGTGGAATAAAAGCGTTTTTATGTGCCCCTCGGTATTTTTTTTAAATCAACCATAATTATTTTATAACTCTGCAAAAACAGCTTTTTCACCTTACTTTCACATATCAAAATGAATAAAACCTAAGTGGCTTCGTTGGTTTCATTACTGGGAAAACATACGCTTTCCATTATACCATTTATTCTCTCAGCAATGCCTAATAGATATACGTGGAAAGGATTGGAAATACATCGAAATTGAAAAACGAAAAACCAAAACAAAACAAAACAAAGGAATTGAGGTATTAGACTAAGTAAAGTAGTACTTTCGCTGGGAAGTCATAGCAACTAGACCGACTGCAACTCATATGTTTACATAGGCAAAGTATACCTTAGGTGTTTGTCAATGACGTCGTATTACACAGCCCTTTACCTTTTTTATATTATTCATCCCTTACAGAAATCCATGTTAGAATTACAATACAAACTAAATCCGACGACCAAGAATAAGTCATGATATTGTTTTCAGTCCAGTCGTGTTAAACTTCATGTCAATCTTCTTGTTATTTTTCCACATGCTGCCAGCTGGTAAGGAAATTCAGTACCCCTCCTTCGAGGAGTGTACTTGGTTTTTCAAATCTTTTCTTTCACCTTTTATTTCTCGGTTTAATTAACTTAGAAAAATTTATTGTGCCACTGTAAAGGTTTCCCGACGCAAAGTGTCCAAGATGACATGTTTTTCTACGACTTAAACTGGACTTTTTCGGTTCTATTGACCGGACAAAAATGATGTTTAAAGGTTATTTCTTGTGCCCTTAGGGTTTAGAACAACTAACGTATAGTAATAACATAATACATAGTGTGCCCTGGCAACATAGTGCACGTAATAGGAGCTTGATGCATTATTGACATAAGTAACGTACTTCTGTTGTTTACCCACTGTGCAATATAGTGTTCTGTAGTCATCAGAGAAAAACTAGTGAATAAGCTGATTACAACACGGTGCGTCGGTCCAGTAATGGTGACGGTAGCAGAGGAGAGGCCAACCTACTGGCAGCATAGTTGTTCATGGCTCGCGGGACCCCAAAAACATTTCTTGTTCCAGATGAATTCTTCTCGAGATCGCGATCCAATTTCAAAGATTTATCACATTCTTTCTCTTCTTCCACTTCCTCGTAGCATTCTGCGATTTCACAGCTCTTCCTTTGTTCATAACTTTCATCGCCTGTCTGTACGGCCATGTCAACTTTGTCCACTGTAAGAAAAGTAGCTTTATCAATTACCATCAGAAATGGCTAAATGCGTGACAATTACTGGTCTGCATCAGCCAGATCAAAGTGTGAAGCTTACGACGCAGTCATTAACACTCGCCTATTATTCCCACTCATTCCCTTCCAACTCAATTTCGACATACAGTCCAGTGTACGGTTTGAAAATCAAAACACTTTAGTAGTAACACTACCTCATTACGATCTACCATAGTTTTTAACACATTTCTTATTTCAATGAGAACCACGGTGGCGAGTCTATGGGGTTGGACGGGCTCATGCGGTGGATCTGATGATGAGGCGAAATACTCTCCTTTCACTCAGTCCTTCTTTGCCCAGGATTATTAGTGAGCACTGTCCAGCAGATCATCTGAACAACTGGTTCATAAATGTAGCAGTGCTCTTACTAACCTCACTAATCAACACCCATGCCATGCATGTTGTTTTGCATAAGAAAGTCAGTACTCGAACCAAGTGGCTCATGCAGCCGGAGTTTATTTTTGTAGTGTTACTACTACTCCCTGGATGGGGGGGGGGGGGGGGAGGGGTAGCTGCAAGGATGCATGGTTACACCCCAGAATTTCATAAGGCTACCCTGATCATTTCCCGATACCAATTTATACTCCTAGGTGGGGAGAGTAAAAGTGTTTCGCCCAAAACACAACACAATGATCCGATCAGGCCTCGAAACCAGACCCCCTACCCAGAGTCTTGCGCACTAACTATTGGGCGCCCGCGCCTCCCAATGAATGTCTTTGTACCTCTCTATCTTATTCCTAGGAAGCTATAATACAGCTTGTTCAACTCAAAACATACCTTTTCTCTTACAAACGAAGACTGAATCAAAAAACAGCATAATGGAGACTAGAGCAACCAGCGCAGCCAGCCCTGGAGCGAAACTTTGGACGTTTCTCACAAATTCATCACAAGATGGACAAACCGCACTAAGGAAGGGAGGGAAGGTATCAAAGCCATGAGAAGCTCACTGATTATGATTTAAATATAAGAATCTTTTGTCACTGGGACTCGCTCTCGGCACACTCTAGACTCAGAAATCTAAAGCTTATTCAGTGCTTTCCATGTTTCTTGCGAGCTAAATAATAACGTGGTTAACATTTAAAGGAAGTTTTAGTATGAGCCTCTTGTTAATTGGCTCGTTGATAAAATCATTCTCGATAAATTGATTGGTTGAAAGACTGACTGACAGATCAACTGATTGGCTGGCTTGCCGACCAACTGGCTGACCGGTTAGTAGAATGACCGACTAAGGTACTGGCTAACTAGCCGGCAGGAAGACCAATTGGCCACATAACTGACTGTTATTGGTTAAATGACTGAGTGACAGACCGACAGATGGACTGGCCGACTTATCAAGTAGCTGGCTATGATTAGCAGAACAACAAATCAACTGAAAGATGGTAACTTGCTAACTTTGAGCAATCGAGCGACTGACTGTCTGAGCTACTGAGTGACTGTCTGAGCGACTGGCTGACTGTCTGACTGACTGATTGACTGCCTGAGCTACTGAATGACTGTCTGAGCTACTGACTGACTGTCTGAGCGACTGGCTGACTGAGTGACTGATTGACTGTCTGAGTGACTGATTGATTGTCTGAGTGACTGATTGATTGTCTGAGTGACTGATTGACTGTCTGAGTGACTGATTGATTGTCTGAGCGACTGAATGACTGTCTGAGCTACTGACTGACTGTCTGAGCGACTGGCTGACTGAGTGACTGATTGACTGTCTGAGTGACTGATTGATTGTCTGAGTGACTGATTGACTGTCTGAGTGACTGATTGACTGTCTGAGTGACTGATTGATTGTCTGAGCGACTGAATGACTGTCTGAGCTACTGACTGACTGTCTGAGCGACTGGCTGACTGAGTGACTGATTGACTGTCTGAGTGACTGATTGATTGTCTGAGTGACTGATTGACTGTCTGAGTGACTGATTGATTGTCTGAGCGACTGACCGACCGGCCTGACTGACCGACTGACTAGGTAGGTAGTTGGCCGACAAATGATTGAACTAAAATGGACATTAGTCACTCAAACCCTTTGAATGATAATTTGAAACCCACTCTTGTACAACGAGCTAGTTGTGACTACTTACGTCATGTTGGTACGCGGATTCAATTCTTGAATTATGGCAATGGTGACACCGCTGGACAGTTTGTCCGTGAAGCTGATTGTTCCGTAAACGAAAGCGCCGGATTTCTGAGGAATGAGTGAACAAATTGATTTGGAGATAATACCCAGCTTGAACAACACTGAGTTAATTATCTAGTTAAAAAAGGGTTCGAGTAACAACCGTGAAAATGTGTGATCATGAAAAGGGTGAAAGACTCTTATTTATTTATTTAATCACTTTCACCAGAGTGTGGTGAGGGTCGCACAACAGAGCGAGGCTCCAAATTAAGTGCGCCCTATATCCCACCAATCCCACCCCAGGGGAGGACATCCATCACACAGTAATCTCGTGTGTGGGAAATTAACGTCTCCTACCCCAACCCTGCAGGAGACGGGACCTCCATTTATTCGTCCCTATCCGAGAAGACTAGAATATCTAACCATTTCTTGATGTTATAGAAAGGTAGCAAATTCTTCTCAATTATTTTAAGACCCTGAGTGTTGGTCCGAAGAAGAAAAAAGGTCGCGTGCAGGCTTTTTAGAGTAACTGTATCGACATTCTCGTTCAAAAGTCATGATCTTTTCATTAGCAGGGGCGTAGCCAGGATTTTTCAAAGGGGGGTCACAGAGGCTACTCACCATTTACACCGCTGCTCTCCCGCGTGTATCAGCGGGCTCAGTCGTATTATCGCGGCATGAAGGCCCATATCAATGGCTTTTACGGCCAAGATATTGTGATGGCGTTTTCGCCACCTGAATATTGTAGGTTGTTTGCTCTAAAGAAGACCTACCAAGGGGGGGGGGGGTCACGGGCACCCCAGGACACACCCCTGGCTACGCCCTTGATCAGTGCCTTTCAATCAACGGCTTCGAAAAAAGGAAAAGGCTCTGAAGGTTCTGTGGAAAGTCATGTTCCTGATGTGGTTTTGTTTATGGCTGTTTGACTGTTTTACGAATAGAACTTATTCGATAATAATAATAGTAATAATAATTATTATTATTATTAATAATATATAATAATAATAATTAATTATTATTATTATTATTATTATATATTCGATAAGATCCATTCCGTTGAGCAAAACGATCTTGGCTCTTGGGACAAGTTTAATAGGAAATCGCGTTTTGTGTTTGTTTACCTTGTCATGACCAATCAGCTCTGCTATAAGAGACAATGACGTCACTAACATAACAGATCCCCCACATCCCATAATAACTGCAGTGACGTAAACAATATTCTTTCCTTTAATGTCTTGAACGTAGAACCAAAAGCAAGCACTCATGGCTAGCATAGATCCCAAGGAAAATGTTATCTGAGAGAGAAACATTGAGATTAATATCACGCAATCAGAAGCCTTCTAAGGGAATAAAAGAGGAAGAAGAATTAACCTAATGGCAACTACACAGGACTCCGGGTTGGGAGGTACTGGGTCCGGGCTCGAGAAGTAAAGGGCCACTGTGTTGTGTTGTTGTGCAAAACACATTGCTTTCACAGTGCCTCTCTCCATACAGGATTATAAATGGGGAAGCCTGATGAAACGTTTGGGGACGGGGGGGGAGAGGAAGGGTAACCTTGCGATGGACTGGCATCCCATCCGGAGGGGGGTAGTAATACACGATAAGCTGCAGCTAGATGGGCCACATGGTTCGATTACAGACTTAACCTCAGGGGTTAAAAAGACCACTCCTCAGTATTATTTAAAAGTTATAACCTTACTTTACTGCCAAGCCTTTTGTTCAGTGGTTTGACCGTTCCACTGGCAAATACACCACTAATCAGCACCACAAGAGGAAAATAAGCGATAGCTTCCTAAAAAACAGAAACAATCACAAATTCGACTCGTCAATTCATCAAGGAATTACCTTCGAGGTGGGACGAATTTATCTAAACTTGAACCTGTTCCTGATAAAACAATGCGGAAAAAAGAGGGAGGTTTAAGTCGAGATGCAACCCAAACCTCCTTCGGTTTCGCTCTGCCACTTCGATGGCGCTGTTTACTAATTGGCTGCGTTTTTCTGATTGAACAACTGGAACAGGCCGAGTATATAAACCTCTACGATATATGATCAGTTATATACTAACCTTTTCAAACTTGAGTGTTTCCGTCAGGTAAAGTGGTAAATATGACTGAGACACGTTTACAACAAGTCTACTGCAAGTGTAAACTAAACCAGTCTGCAAAGAGAGAGCACAGGGAATCAAGATTGAAGTGACTACTTGAATCCTGTGGGAAATTCAGGTTTTTAGTTCTCTGTTTCTGATATTTCTATTTAGTTACACCCAGATTAATTAAAGATGTTTTTCAAGTGCGAATGTGGTATAATATCGCACGTCCATCTGGAATCAACCAATCATGTGTCGCAAATTCACCACAAGTGAACAACCTCTGCGGCTACTCTATTCTTTCTCCGCCAAAAAAATTGTAAGGTCAAACAATGCGAAAATAAGACTATGTGGTTATGATGAAACATTCTACCCGGTGAGAAAATTCAACAGTTTTAAACACATACCTTATAAAACGCGGGGTCTTTTAACCAGTCTTTCCAAGTTTTTTGGCCTCCTTTTGCTGCACTTCTATCGATAATATCATACTGACCCGGAGATTCCGCCTGTTTTTCTACCAGTGTTGATTCAATGGAGGTGATCTCATCACTGCACGATGAGGATGATGCTGTCTCTGATTTTCCGCATACACGAGTGGTTACTCGCTGAGATGAACGACAAGCCGAAGGTGAAGGATCACAATCAACTTTGAGAAGAGCTGGTGCAAAATAAAACGTTTATCGATAATCACTGATAATCATTTAGCAATAATTAAAATTCAATTATTATTGATTGCAGGGTAGCTTATCTATTAACCCGCAAAGCAGACGTAATTTGAGGGAGTGAGTGCTCTGTATTTCCCTCGCGAAAAAATAGCCGCCATCTTCGATTGTTATGGCAGCGCAAGGCTGGGGAAGGAAATAAATTTGTACCAAGGGGTTGAGTGACAGTCAAAAATAAGGTGAGGGGCTGGGGGGGAGTCTTCTTGCCCTTCCCCCGCCCCCCACTCCTACCGTCCACTTTGACTCCAAATCAAGCATGGCGTTCGGATAAACGACTACGAATGGCTAATAATCTTAACTCGCCCTAATAAAACGCCCCCACTGTAGGCTTCTGATATATCCGTTGCGAAAAAAATTAACGATTGCATAGCTAAGGCCAAACAAGAAAGTGCTCCAAATCGAGGAATTTTATAAGCTTGTGTATGCAAGGATTGAGCGTGAATTTCAAAGCTTGATTATTCTTTTGAGTCATTCTAAAAACTGAAGGCCGGGTTCGGAAGTCTATGGTAACCTGATCTGCTTCGCTTATCAAAACATGATTTCACTCACTCTAAAAATTTAATGTTCATATGTATATTATAAACTGATCTAACCAGATACTTTAATACATCTCAGCTGTATTACATACAACCTCCAGCGAGCAAAACGTGACCCTTAAAAATGTCAGAACCTTCACCTTTTCTTTCACTGGTACCCTGGACTCGTTTTTTCTGCCGTTCCAACAAGGCTTCTGAAGGAGGTTCTCTCGTTCCAACATGGAAAATGATATTAAACAACGTACCAGTTCCCACCACAATAAAACCCAGATACTAAATGAAAAAAAATATGAAAGAATTTAGGACAGTTGTAAAGAAGAATGTTGAGCTTAGACGTTCATTCGGAGATTCGGAGTGTTGTTTCTCCTTCTGGCCTCGGTTGTTGCTAACTATGGTTGTTCGAAGGATGGATAACGCTATACACTGGAAAAATCTCTATCCGGTGGATAGCGCAGTACGTTTTGGTAATACTTATCGACTGGATAGCGATTTATCTGTTGGATGGTGTTATCCGCTCTTCGAACACGGGGCCCTTAAAAGAATGTGAGTCTGTTACAAGCTCATCCTGCCCTCCCCTTCCCCCCCCGGCATTTCGTCAGATTTTACTGACAGTTTCTCCTGTACCCATTCATCCCATTAACCCCGGCTTTTCAAGGATTGGATAACGATAAATCTTCATCCGGTGGATAGCGCAGTACATTTTGGTAACACTTATCGGCTGGATAGCGATTTATCCGTTTGATAGCGTTATCCGTCCTTTATACAATTGGACCCTAGATGGAGAGACAGGCACTGCGAAAGGGAAAGTATCTCGCTCAAAAACAAAACACATTGACCCAGCCGAAGCTCGGACTGAGATCAATAGATCTGAACTCTGGCGTGTTTAGATCCGAGGACACAAGGCTACTGCTTTCCGCACCAAGTTATTGCCCCGTAGAAATAAATCGTTCTTTGTTCTGGTTCAATGGCCATAATATCGAAGGAAGAGTTTCTTTGGGAGTGTAAACGTACAAGATGAGATTTACTTCGTGACACCAACTGAACAGCGCTTGTGTGTCTCACCATAAATTGCTTCCAAACATTCGGGGAAAGTGTCTCTTCATTGCTTTGACCAAGAAGAATCCACGTGACTCCATAAACGTAGATGCCACAAAGAAATGTAAGAGCGGACCTGTTAACAAGAAATCATCTGTGTTAGTGACGCCATAATAGCTTACCCTCTCACAGGCCCTTCCAGGCTCTCTCAGTCAGTGGAGACGAGGGAAGAAACGGGCAGAGGACATAGGGCGGACAAACACAGGGCTTCGCTGTTTTCTGCACGCCCGCTTCCTAAGGATGTCACACAACGCACCCGCCTTCCCTCCCCCCCCCCCCAAAAAAAAAATTGCATTTTTTGACGTCCCAAGGATCGGCTGCAAAAGACTCGGGCTTTTTCCTACATTTCCACCCACTGAGAGACTGAAAAGACTCCGCTTAACTATAGTAATCACATGAATACACTCTTCCCTTTACGCCCTGACATCAGTATCCATATTCTCCATACTGCTTTCTATACATTTTCAAAGGTGCGTGCTGGCAAGGAGAATTTGTTTAACAATCAAGAGCTTCCTAAGTTGATGATTATTTCCTTTATTCTCGTGACCTTAATGTGCCGAATGATGTGTGAGAATTGAGATGCTAGCACTCTGAGGGTTCAAAAGGTCAACGGGTGAAGACTCCAGTCCAGGGACGTGACGCTTAACGCAAACACCTTAACGTCTTTTTCTTAATGTATAAGAATATTGTTTTCTTTTGACAGAGAAATGTGATGTTCACATCATACTACACACCGAAGGATATCAGTTTATAGTCCATTGTGGTCTGTTCTTAACAAAACTACTAAACCCTCCAAATCTACTGATTTATCCAAATACTACCTCATGTAACCATTAGAACTTCTTAGCTTGAGAACGTTTCAGACCCAAAACTTTAACAAAATTGTTACCCTTGATAATAGGTGTTCTTCCACAAAAAAAAAAAAAAAGAAAAAGAAGAGCCTGTCCTAGCCTCCTCGCAGAAGTCCTTGCTAAATTTTCTCATGTACCACAGTGAAAGAAGGAAAAATTAAAATCATGTGATACTCTTATCGCAAACCTAAAAGATTTTTACATCCTTTCTGAAATTTTACAACTTAAGTCTGCTCTCTCCGCTCTGGCTTTGAATTCGCGTTTATATTACCTTATAGAGCGATAAGAATTCGTCTTCAAACAAATCTTCAGTTGCAGTTTTAATTAGAAGTTCACGAGTTTCAGTCGCATTGCACAATTACCATACTGTAAACCATACGCAATTACCATACGTATATGCGTACCGATTTTAACTACCTTGCAAATGGAAAATATAAAGGATTTGGAGAGCGCTATAAATCCAAAAAAAAAAAAAAAAAATGCACACTCACCGGAACGCACTAAGCTTAACTCTTTCGCTTTCCCGTTTGCTGATTTCAGGAATCAGTGATAAGTGTCCAATTTCAGTGCATCCCCAACCAAACCCAAATACCATAGAAAATCCGGTGTAGTATGAAAATTTCACAGAATTGCTGCAGCCCAAGCATCGATTAAAAATGAAAGGAAACGATTTCCCAAGCGAGTGCCATGATTTTCGCCGTCCGTATTCAGTTGCACTTTGTTTTATCGCACAATACCCCAGCAACAGCGTGCAAATACCCTCGAAACTGAACTTGACCCAAAAGCCGTACAAAACCTGTGTTGGCGTTTGAGAGTTCAGCTACTTTAGTGAGAAATTCCAGGAGGTAGCTAAACCAAGCATTACCTGCTAAATCGTTTAAAACATGGCCAACTGAGTAACACAAACGCTGAGTTAAAGAAAGCCTGTCTTTCTTGGATACTATTCTATCCGTAAAACCGGAAAACCAACGGAACGCGTACATAGGAACCGACTTCCTACACGAGGACTAAAGTACTTTGTCTTGCCAAGAGCTTGTATGAGCTTGCAAAATTTGCATAAAACAAATATGATTATTGACGCATCGGGCCCCAGGGATCTCCGGAATCCAATCATGAGTTGTTGAAAATCAACCAACACGATTTGGTTCGAAAAATTGTTACTCAATAAAACTAAACTTTATAGTTTTGCTATGCAATGAGCATTCCATTTTGAATGTTAGAAATTATTTAAGTGTAGCGCTATAGCTGCCCACTACATTAATTTCACCGAATCAAACCACCAATTGTTTGTGGTTCATTAAATATTGGGTGCCAAAATTAATGATTTTTGAAAAGGGTCTCCATCTTTTCGCCTCCATACTAGAACACAACTCTCTTTTTAGGTAAATCTTTTCTTTTTTTGTAATTGATTTTAGATGATCGATTTTACAGCATGCGTGCATAATTTTAGATGATTTTACAGCATGCATGGATGGACTAATTGATATTTATTTTAGTGTTGAAAAAAGATACGTTATTTATCATAAAAACAGTTTTAAAAAAAATTGTTTTTTCTGCATCTCGTCTAGCGGGTTATATTTCATGACGAAGTAGGAGTTGACGTTACTCAAAGGTTATGCAGTGATCTAACATTCGCACAAAATGCCCTCTCGGGCAGTTCTTTCTAGAGGAATTATTATTCCTTCCTCTACGCAATGTAAAGGAAATCCTACTCTTCTTAAAACGACAGTTTATGACGTCTTAAACCACAAAAGCAGTTCGATAATGATATGGAATTTTAAGCGCCTTCGACAATCATCTCAACTGTTTGACACTTCCTTCCGTTGCTCGCCCCTACGTTAAATTTTTTTTTTTCCCTGAGAAAGTTTCACCAAGCGAGAGAAGCCTTTGCAGCAAGCTAAAAAAATTGAGCAAGGCTTGCACTACAATTTCATTTTCTTCACGGCGATCTGCTGGCACAGCCTGCCCCAACATAAACAATCCTGATCCTGAATAGTGCGTTAGAGGTTGCGTGACACAAGTGGTTGCGTGACACAAGTACAGTAGTTGAAGAAGCCTCAGCACGAAAACAAACTATCTCGTTGGTTCGCTGGCTGTGGGAACTCCAAGCACATAAAAAAAAAAAAAAAAGAAAGAAAAAAAAAGCACACAGAAGCCGAAAAAAACCCTAATCCCTCTGGCCAAATCAAAAGATATGCAAATTGAATGTTGAGGAGGCATCACGCCAACAAAGCTGGCACGCAAGGTATGACAAGGTATGATATCTGGAAAAAATGATCAAGGCTTGGCTTTTTGCACGTAACCAGGAATTTCTCCGTTTTTAGCCGTGCTGGAGTGATCTACTTTATTCAAACTGCATTAGGTTTTTCAAACGAGCAAAATTCCACATTTTTTAAAGTTTTTTCGGCCGTGTGACCCACCAAGTTGCTTAGCACAGCAAGGGTTTGGTTTCTTTTCCGGAAAGTGTCTTAATTATGTACCGACAAGTACCTGCCAGACTAACAAAAACATAATTTTTATCGCGCATAAAATATTCACGAAGCCAAACAAAAATGTAAACTTCGATTCAATTTAAACAACGACTAAAGATAATAGACAACACAACATATTTTCAAAGAGCAGCACACAAAATTTTAACTCGGTGGAGAAAATAGTACAGCAGTATTACGAAAAATTTTCCTAGTTAAAATTTGCCTGTGGTTTCAGCAGTATTTGGCTTTTTCTTACCTTCAGAACTAGTTTCTGATTGAGTTGTTGATTCTTAAAACCTGTCATGCATATCTATAAAGGGATTTTTAATAGAGAATTTCTACTACCCATGATCGTGATTAGCGGCAAAGAGGCACTGCAATCGAGACACCTACCTAATAGCATTCAGCTCGACCCGTTCACCCGCTGACTTGGATATTTCTGGTATCAGCGACAAATGACTGACTTGAACACATCCCCAGCCTAACTGAAGAACACAACCACAGATTACGTAGTACGTGAGCTTTACTGCCTCACTGCTATCCTGGCAACCGGGACATCGGTTAAACAAAAGAGGGAAGGCTAGTGTACTGCAGACTGTTCCAATTAAATGCCAAGTTTTACGCCGGCCATATGTATTTACTGTGCGATCGTTTAGAAATCCGCTGAATGGTGTACAAGTCGCGTCAGTTATTTGACCGGCGAGTATGACCAGCCCGGCATAAAAGTTTGACAACCCTGCGACCTTGGTGAGGAAAATTATTAAATAGCTGAACCATGCATTAGCTGTCAAATCATTGTAAATATGGCCCACTCCGTGTGAAAACTTTTGCCCAATGGGAAGACGTTCTTTCTTGCCAGCCTTTTTTAAGGTGGAATCCTTGTCGTTGAAACTAGCACCCAAACATTTGAAGACAGCCATGCTTCAGGCTGTAAAATGTGGTTTAAATGTAGAAAACAGGAATTTCCGGGCTCAGTAGTCAATAGGTGTGATATCGTTAAGGGGGCACACGTATTTGCGTTAACATCTGATATGATTAAGTGGCTTCAAAAATTTTCTGACTCAAGAGATGATATTTTCATCTAATAAGCAAAATATTGTTAATTGTTTGCATTTTTTAAAGAAACAGCCGCAACAGGTTACTGCAAAACACCGACGCGAAGAAATGACTAAATTAAAAGCTAATTAAACATTTACTCTGATTACAAGCGATCTTTGTTTCAATCAAATGCGGCCTTGAAATGCTTTGATTTCCCCGCTGCATAAAGCTGGGTTAGAAAAGTCTTGTGACTGACCCGTGATATACCTACGCCTACGCCTTAAATAAATTGTACAACCAAACAATTCTAACCCTGTACAACATCCATATTTGGTAAACGAAAATGTAGCAATAATAAAAGAAAACACTTGTCATGATAATTTTCGAGAAAAAAGCGAGTCACATTGATAACTTCATCACACAGAAAAATCTAAGACTTTCCTCTTTGTGAAGGTGTAGTCTGATCGTCCGGGTGAGTGTAGTCCTGAGAAGGACTGTTGTCGGTGGCAGTGACTGACGTTTCGACAACCTGTGCGGAAGTCATCATCAGAGTCACTTGACTTGAGAAAAAAAACGGGCAGTACACCTACACTGGCCTATCAAAGCTAAAATCGGGCGGGTAATAACTAATCAGGTTCGATAATTTTGTTATAGCTTTCATTATGGTCAAATAATGGTTAAAACATGGTAAGATATCACGGTTCGATGAATTACATCTGGCGAATCACTCGCTAGATCACACGAAGTTTTAACTATTTTTATTGGACGTGTCTATGTTAAAAACCACGAAATACCGCGTTTGTCTCCTATCACTTAATAATTTAAATAAGAAATATTCCAGCTTTGTCCCACTTAGCCATCGCTTCGCTTTTTTTTTATTTACTTAATGGTGAGAAGTTAAATACTAACAAAGATGGTACAAAGAGTATAAAATTCGGTGACAAGACAATGCAAAAAATCACTTTGCAACCCTGGAAATCGAAGTAATATAAGGAAAATATAAGAGAACTTAGAAGTAAATCATTTGGAGTTTTTCGTCACGGACGAATCAAGTTTCCACGACACACAGTGTCTAAATTCAGTGTTGTCGAGGTTACCTCGACACTCGACAAGTCATTGCCGCTTGCCTAACCCTTTCACTCATAGGACAGACCAAAAATGAATTCCCCCTTTCAGTACTACTACGTTTTGAAACTGGAAGATGATGAGAAAGTGGAGAAGATTTTAACAAGAGAATATCGTTCGATTTACCACCAAATTTTCAGGGGGAAAATTGTAAGCAATGTGAGGCAGACGGTGCAGAGAACTCGTTTCTAGATCTGAGAGAGCAAGTTTAGCTGCAAAGTAACGCAACAAAATCACGAAATGATAATGTCAGTTGTTCCTTTTTGGCATCACCATCTTCATCAAGGTTAAAAGCATTATCAGTATGATTGCTATATCTTCAATCTCATCCTTGTCGTTGTCACGTTACGTTTCCACCTTCATGAGTCCTAAAAATTCCTCTTCTTATTTTTTCTTTCTTTGTTTTTTGGCCCGCCACCGTTATGGGAAAGTCAAGAACACCAGTTCGAGAAACCACGCCCTTTCCCATCCCACCACAAATATATTCTTGCAACTCACATATGAACGTTGCCGTGCTATA
The DNA here is from genome assembly GCF_964205215.1 of Stylophora pistillata. NCBI lineage: Eukaryota > Metazoa > Cnidaria > Anthozoa > Scleractinia > Pocilloporidae > Stylophora > Stylophora pistillata. The sequence goes on from NC_142530.1 coordinate 758,640, forward strand.
ACTTAATGCTTTACCGTTATTTTATTATAAATAAATCCTAATCGACCTGAGAAAAGGCTTTTTTGTTCTCTACTGCAATGACACATCCCACACCACGATAAATTAATACGTTCCCACGGGGCACTCATCGTATTCAGAACTGCCGGGCTATAAAATCGTTCTTCGATCTAACATTGGAGAAGGAGGCGATGCAGAAGCCAGTCGCATGGCAACATAGCTCTGCATTGTGGTTTTCTTCGGGTGAAAGTTCCGCGATTCAATAGAACAATCAAAAGTTCTGTTTTGCATTGCACATGCTCCCTTTTCTACGCTGTCGAGGTTGCAAGCTTCGCTGTCATCCTTCTCTGTCATGGAGGATGTTTCCACACCACTTGAGCTGGTGTCTCCATCGCCTAGGATTTCATCAAAATCAACTTGGACTGCAGCGTCCGTTGTCGACGCTAGAATGAACAAAATATCATTATACTGTGTATCGTGGATTTTCGACGACTGAATAGGAAACAGTAAAACCCGGTGTACAAAGGGCGCGAAGGGCACAACTTTTGATGTCTTCTTCTGAGAATGTTGAAGATCATTAAATCGCTTTTTAAAACATATAAAACATATTGAAAAAGTCTAAACTAGGACTAGGGGGCGAGACAGAAAGAGACAGAAAGAGAGTAAGTGGTAAGTAAAGAGAAAGAAATGGGAAGGGGGTTAACGAGAAGGAAAACTTAGTGGCAAGTAGATCATCATTCCTTTGGAACCCTGCTGACTTCGGCCAACATAAAACATATTAAATTTCTCAAAATTGGATTAGGTTTTCTCATGGAATCTATTCACTGCATAAATGTTGACAAATTCTACTCAGCCATTATTGTTCTTGGCAAAACTTGTTTTTTACGCCTAAGATTTTTTATATTCTTCTGGTTAATTTTTTATCAAGAAAAATATGGATCCAACGGCAAAATAACGAGTCCTCACCTCTTTTCTTGCACACGAAAATGGATTCAAAGAACATCATTACTGACACAAGTGCTAGAAGAGCAACCGCGCCTGGTACTATGCTTTGCACGTGACGCGTGTATTCATCGCACGTGAAACATTCAGCTCTGCAAAAGAAAACCTGCCCTGAGACGCCATATCAAAAGATCAATTCTTTCCCTTGACATATACTTCTTTCTTCAACTGCGATAACTAAGCAATGGCTGTTTGTGATCCGCGCTTTACGGTTCCCGCCGAATAGAAAGAAATCTGCGACAACAAGTAAGATTACTGTAATCTTCCCGATATGACGGCGTCCACTGTTTAAATTTTATCAACTTTGAAGAAAATTTAGGTTATTCGTGGAACTTTGAAACGCGGAAGGAAACATGAAGATGAATACCGAGGAGATAAAAGTTACATGCAAAGAATCAAATCAATTTCAACTTACCTCTGATCTTTCCGAGGATTTAGTTGCTGAATAACAGCAAATACGGCGCCACTGAAAACTTTATCAAAGAATCCGATAAAACCATACACGAAAGCTCCGGATCTCTACAACGAAAAAGCCAATAATTAATTGAAAAAATAAAACACTTGTCAAACAGAACAAAGTGCACGTTCCTCTCCCTACAGCTGCTAGGTAATATCATGTTTGTTGTTTACCTTATCATGGCCAATGAGCTGTGCGATTAAGGAAAATGACGTCACAAGCATGACAGAACCACCGCTGCCCATAAGCATAGAGGTCGCGTACACGGCAGTCCGTGCGTCAATCGTTTGAACAAAGAACCAGAAGCTAGCACTGACGGCCATCATGGCGCCCAGGCAAAATGTGATCTGTGGATAGAGAAGAGAACTAGATACGTTAGAAGAAGGGTCCATCAACAAAAAACGATTCGCTGCGTGTATGATACCATGAATGAGTGCGCACTGAATTCTGGGTCGAAAGGTATGGCAAAGCGCTGTACTCCCACAGCACACCTCCAATCCAAGGAAAAATATTGTCATCCGGCAAACTGACTGTCCAACGACGCAACAAGGCTCGCTTATGTTTCCAGAGAGCTTACCATTTGTCTTCATCGATAAATTGTTTAACATCTCCCTTTCTCTTTATAACGAGGAAAGGAGGTTTAGGGCTTCTTCAAATCCAGCAAATTTTACTGATTTTGTTCTACTAAGAGGTGCTATAAGGAGCAGAACCAACCTTGCTACCAAGGCGTTTATTAAGTGGTTTGACAGCTGTACTTGCTAAAACTCCTGTCACCAGCACGACCAAAGGAAAGTAAGCAATTGATTCCTGCAATGAATATTGTAGTTAGTAATAGTCACAGAGCTAAACACTTATGTTGCTCGGGTTTGAATACGGAGCCCAATGTATTGCTTGAGGATGAAATTTCACTGCATCCATTTTCCTTTCAAAAATTCAAATACATAAGGCGGTTGTAAATTCCATTCCGACTGGAGACACACAATTGAACTAGAGAAAACAAGACTTCCCTGACACTTTCGTCTGCGTTTCCTCAAGAACTTCTCCGTTAAAATTCTCCAACTATAAAATACATTTCAAACCCAAACATAACTTCCTTCCCACGTATAAAGAGGTTCTCAAATCTATTCTCTGTGTGTGGTTGAAGAGGCAAGATCATGGAGGATTGTACAGCAGAGAAAATGACGCAAACATTCAACGCTTGTTAAGATAGAGTGGCTCACCTTCTCGAATCGCATTGTCTCCGTCAAATAAAGTGGTAAATATGACTGTGAAACATTCACGTACAAACGCGTACAAATGTACACGAAGCCAATCTGTGACGAGAAGAAAAAATAACAATCGAGTCAAAATGCTTGGGCCTAACACTTGGCCATGGGTAAGCAAGGGCCTCCATTGACGTTTTCGCAGGAACACTCACTTTATACATTTCAGGGCTTGTCATCCACTGGCGCTTGCTTTTTCCTCCGCCAAGAATAGCTGTTTTATCGGTTATATTTAGCGTTGATCTCCGTGTTTCCTCGTTTTCCAAGCATACTGGACACTCTGTTCCTTCGCTATGATCTGCCGCTTTCTTCTTCTCTTTCTCTTGCAGTGTCATCACCACAGCAGGCGAAGCTCCGCTTCTTCTGCTTGGAAATGGCGGCGGGTACACGGCCCGTACCAACAGACCTGCGTTCAAATGAAAAGTGTGGACTTTCTGTAAGCAACCAAAGAGTGAGGTCTGTTGTCACTGTCGCGAGGAGTAAGACACTACGGTCTGCTCATTGGGTAAGAGCTTGTTTTGTTATTACAGTTTCAGTTCATGCCAAGTTGTATCGTTGAACTTCACAGTTTTCAAGCGTAATGTATTCTCTGAATCTGCGATTTTTTGGCGACACAGTGACACCCTTCAGCAGAAATTAACTCTTGGAATTTAAACTGTTCAAAGGGCCACATTGGTTTCATTCAAGAAGAAAAACATTGAAACGACCCTCGCTGGAGGCAAAATTCTGTTATTCTTTAAGCACGGTATCAGTTGTATCTTGCCGTGTTATCGTACTTTCGATTCATTAAGTTCTGCATTTTCCAGTGCTTAACCGTTCAATTTTAACGTTTACTTCCCTCCCCTTGATCTGCTTTACACTCTAAACCTCCAAAATTTTGATAGTAAAGTTGTAAAGAGTTGGTCTTATCTCCTTCACTCCCAGATCTCATTAGTAATTCTCCTTACTGTCTGCCAGTTAATTCTTATGATTTTAGAATGGATAATTTGGTATTGGATCGACTAATAATCCCCTAATTGATGTTTTTCTTTATTCCCATCACTTCGCTGCTTTATATTCTATTGATATTGTTAGGAGAAATTCTGTCTTGGTCACTCGTGGGAGTGAAAGGGTTAAGCAAGATTGTTCCATCTACCTGATCAGTTTGTAAATTCTTATCACCAGTCTGATGGATAATTCACTTAAATTGGCAGGAAAAGTTAGAAGTTGACATCTGAGCGTCAAGCCTTCTGTGGCTAAATCACCTTTTTTTTCGGTTCCTCTCCGCCTGAACTTGTGATTGCCATTTTTACGTTCCTCTAACCACTTCAGTAACGCATCAGAGGGAGGTTCTTTGATTCCAACGTGGAACACAATGTTACACACAGTGCCAGTTCCGACGATAATAAAACCAAGATACTGAGAAGAAAATTAAGAAAAGGTTCGTACTTCGAAGAAACTTATTCCAGCTTCAGTATCACTGTGTGAGAAAAAGCGTTACTTATCCCCCTAGGTGGGGTTTTAATCAAACGTTAGTAACTTGCTAGCATTTCCCCAGTTTGCCTGGCAGTGTGTTGGCACCTATGTACACGCCAACACGATATTAAACGTCAAGCATGCACAATGGGATCACTTTTGGGCTGGCTGCGTGCCACTTTCCCGCACAAAACTTCAAAGGAAAGCGTAAGAAACAACCACTCTCCCACAAAAGAAAAAAAAAAAAAAAACCTAGAAAAGGGAAAAGTTCAAGGAAATCTGTAAAAAGAAACAAAAGCTGGGAAAAGGAAGACTCGATACTTTTGAATACAAAGCTTATTCAAGTACGGGTATCCTGTTAATTTACCATTCTGTTTTGAGCTCTACCAAAAATGGGTTCTGCGGCTTACTGGATTGAGTGACTGTTTTTAACTCATATGAGGCAACTTGGTTCTACAGCCCGAAAGCACGTTACTAAGTCGTTCCAACATTCGCACATGCACAGATGTTTGACCATTGTGTTTAATACAGCTGAGTAGAGAGAGACCGTGTGAGGCTACAACCTGAATCACAACACAAGGGATTCTGCCATTTAAGACAATCAGCTGTTTGTAAGAGAATAGACTGTGGGATTCCTAACGTACTATTCATTGCCTAGTAATGATGATGCAATTTTGGAGAAAGTCTTTTTCTCTAAGACCATGTTCAAAGCAAAGCAAAGCAAAGCAAACTTTATTTACACAGGGTAGCCCATTCAGCTCTAAGGCTGGTATCCATAGGGGCCCTGTATTGAAAATAATTTACATCAAATTTCTAGAATAGATATATATGTATATATAATGACTAAGATTTTACAACTACATTAACAGCCTAAAACTACAAAGCTAAAACACAATTAAAACATAACATAGTAAATAAAATATCAAAATTATCAAAATTACGGTAAAAGGAAATGTTTTGCTCGGCGACAGAACGTTTGAATGTTTTCACTCTTCACAATGTTTAAAGGAAGTTTATTAAAAATTTCTGCGCCAGTAAAAAGAAAGGTCCTTCTCCCAAAATTCTGTTTTACTTTTGGTAGGGATAGCCTCAGACTTTGCCTCGTGGAATAATTGTGAATATTCGAAAATCTGGTTAAATATGATGAAAAGTAACTAGGAACTAATGAGTGGAGACAGAGAAAAACGAGTTTAGCCTTGTGGTAATAGCGTCTACTGGAAAGAGTCGGCCATTGCAGCTGACCTATTGCTTCAGATGACCGAGAGCAACGTGTAATAATCCGTGCAGATCTATTTTGTAAGCGCTGTAGTCGATCTATATCTTGTTGTAAAAGGTTACTCCAGGCAATGTCACAGTAATCAAATAAGGGAAGAATTAAGGTATTATGAACAAGTATTGCTGCCTCTTTTGTGACGAAACTTCTAATGCGGCCCAGAATACTAACTCTTGACGCCACCTTTTTACACATATAGTCTGCGTGAGCCTTCCAAGTCATAAAATTGTCGAACACCACGCCTAGGTATTTAAAAGTAGTTTCGCAAGAAATGAGCTTTCCGATAAGATTAAGATTTAAAATACAATCGCGCTCTTTATGTTTTATCATTCATAAAAATAAACAAAGTTCTGTTAACTTAAGAATAGCCACTCAAAAGAAAATTTTTTAAGAACCCAAGTTTCAAGTTGTAGCTGGTTCTATAAAAGCTTCTTTAGACTTTTCAAAGTTTGAATCTCATTTCTTTCGTTCACTAAACTGGAGCATACACCGATCAATAAAAAGAAGCTCTCCAGGTCGCAGCCGTTCTTTAAGATGTCACGCAACGCTTACTCAAAAGAGGAATAATGGTAGGGCTTACGTGACACCTCCTCCCAAAAAAGGCTGCTAAAAAAAATAAGTAAACAAGCAACTTACCATAAACTGCTGCCACATAGAGGACGAAATATTTGCCTCTGAGCTTCTTCCTAACAGAATCCATGTCACGCAAAATACAAAAATACCGCAAATAAATCGTAAAGCCGATCTGAAAAAAAATTGAGAAGCGTTATTCGCGCGAGTCTTCCATTACAAACAACATCGTGTTGACTCACACACTCCATTATCTTTCTGACGTTCTTGAAAAGCCGACCTTCGCAATTTGAACCCCTTCTGTCTAAGTACACAGGGGAGGGGAGGGGAAAATAAGATTAAAATAATTAATTATGACACCACAAATATGCAGATTGGCAAATGTTTGTTTTCTTGGTCAAGTTCAAGTTCAACAATCATCCATAGTCTCTACTTCATCAATCTTACACTCGAATTCATCGTTTTACTTGCGATGAGACAAAAAGTAAGAAACTTCTTAGACCTGTGTGTATTTAGAATAGAAAACTATAATGTCTTGCGAACGGAAAACTATATGTCTTGCGTGATGGCCCCCCTTTGCAAGACTAATAAATGTAGATGTAGATAATTTTAGTCGGATGAATTGACTTCGCACGTATGGCAGTCAATCGACCGGTTAACAATTTTGAGAGCCACAAACTGAATCCTCGCGGCAAGATCTGACTTATCAATTACGAACGCAATGTTTCTAGACCAGATACGTGTCTATTAAGACTTCAAATGAACAGAAAAAGAAAACCATCGAAAACAGCGCTAATAACACACATACAACATCCGAGTCACGTACACTTTTTTTGTATATTACGTACATCTGCCGCTCCCCACGTGAGCAGAGAAAGACAAAATGGCTCACTAACTTTCAATAAATATCCGGCGTAAAACTCAAACCAAACCTGGGGTAGCAAAGTGAAAGATGCGAAAATATCTGGTAAAAACCGGTTTCTCGGTGAAGCAAAATGTTTGCTTTAAAATTAATGGCGCACTTGTGGGTAAAATTATGATTGCATTACTCTTCGTTACAAGATCAGAAATTTGACAAATATAATCAATACTTCGAGGCACACCTCTAATATCGTAACCTCAATCAATATACAACTCTGTAAGAAATTTTCAGTTTCTTAGACCAACGTTTCGAATCTTTAAATTGTAACTGGCAGAACAAAGGGTAATGCAGCATAGAGCTGATGGAGAACAAAGCCCAGAAAATTAAACAAAATAACCTACATCTAGCAAGTTCACCGTTAAGCTTATTAAAGTGAGGACGTGAAATCACTGAACTAGAAACGTATGTTAAGCATATAAGAAATTAACAAACATGAAAAAAAGCATGTTACTATCATATATTTGCTTCTATGAATATTAGGTGAAAAATAATTTGAGCGCCCTTACCTAATAGCATTCAGCTCGACTTTTTCGGATTCGCTAATAGCAATCTCTGGGATTAATGACAAATGACTGATCTGAACACAACCCCAGCCAAACTGAAACAAGGCAGCGATGCCGATGTAATAAGCAAGCTTCAAAGAGGCGCTAGCTTCATCACCAATGAGACGTGTAAATAAAAGCGGGAATGAAAAACTGACACAGATTGACCCCACTACATGCCATATCTTTCTTCGACCATATCGGCACACAGTCCTGTCGTTCAATATTGCGATGATCGGTGTGCAAACTCCGTCGGTAACTTGTCCGAGTAAGACAACGAGTCCTGTATGACTGTTTGACAGTCGAACTACTTTTGTCAGGTAGATGATTAGGTAGCTGTACCATGTGTTAGCAGCGAGGTCATTCAGTATGTGCCCAACGCCGTAACAAAATTTTTGACTGACGGCTAGACGATTTCCTTTAAAAACCTTTTCCTGCGATCTTTTGCGATGAAAAAAATTCGCAAGACGGTTCATAGTTTGGCCACTATTCTGTTTGCCTCGATCTCAAAATAACGACTTATGAACAGGGAAAACTCCTTCGAAAGCAGACCACATTCAAAGTAGAAATTCGCTACCATGTAACTGAATCACCACTTATATTGCGTCATAAAAGGGTGTGACATGTGTTGGGTGGCGTGATGCGATTTCAGAACACGAACATCGCTCAACCAAGGTCAAAGTTTCTTCAAGTCTGGCCTGACGTCAGTTCATCAAAAGAAAAGCATTTTCGAAAAGAGAAGGATGCCAGATTGTCAGATGAAAGTTACTGTGGTGGACACACTAAGAACTGGGAAAATGATATATCGTTTTCACAGTTAAAAGTTATATATTAAATTTTCTGAAGACAGCCACCCACTTACGCTTGCCCTCAGGCAAATTTCAGAAAGTTGTTATCTTTCATCACTCGAATCACCTAATATATTTCCCAGCGACCCTTTATGATTCGAGCTTTGTAATGTTATTATCCATTGAAATTCGGATCACACGAGATTATGAAAAAAAAATCGACCTTGATTATTTGTGACACATCGATATTCTATTATTCTTCCAACGGTTTTGCCTTCCACTCGGGGTAATTTTTTCTAAGGCAATTAAAAAACCATGACAAACTCAGACCTTGTGTAATATTTTCCTCAAAATAGGAAAAAACCGATTTCCGCCAATCGAAAAAACTGGAATCAGGGATGGCAAGGGATGGGGATTCTATAAATTTTCGACAACATGGAATCTGTCCTGTACAATCGCCGTTTCTTTCATAAACAGATCAAACCCTCTGACCTTATTCAGCCCCGTGAGCAGCAACAAAGCAACAACAGTTTATATCAAGGAATATTTCCACTTTTGTGTTATCAGATCACCCGAGCAAAGGCCAAGGTTTTCTGGTGACTTGCACATGACATAAACAAATCACGGTAGTGTTCTCCGTAAAAATCCCTAGTCAATTGTTAATATCATTCGTGCAGAAGTCATAGAACAATTTATGGCAGGAGACCTGGTGAATGAAAACAAGAATAGCAAATATTAATTCATTCAGCAGAAGAAAACTTTTCAGTATAATCTCAAAGTCGGTGTTCAATTCATCTCGTTATCAGTTTCAGGGATCCGTATAGAATGTGAAACGTGTTGCGAAATCCATTGTACTTAGAAAAGGATAAGTGAGTTGTCTACACTGTACGTTAGAGATTCTTATCAAGACATCAGGCTTCGATTTGCAAACTCTATCGAAAAACAGCGAAAAAAATGTAATAAATTGTCGTCTTCAAGCGCCATATAAGTATACCAGATTAATTTGCGCACATTAAATTTTACGATTCGCTCGTATGTAATAAACTGCGAAGCCGGAAAATCAGTGTTTTTTGCTCTTTTCACGGACTGGTGACCGAAGTTGGAGACTTAGTATTTCGGCTAACCCACGCGATAAGATGTGCCCGCTTCACGCGACTAAGATAAAATCAACTGGTCGTGTTTGTTCGTTTTCAATTGCGGAAGCATCAATTTAAATAATTCTGATAGATGAAATTAACTGGAGTTTTGAAACTACCCCATCATGAGTTCCCCATACGAACGCGATTGCCCAAAATAATCCAAAATGGAGGCTAGCACGCCTTCGCGATCCCGCGGCATCGCTTTTTAGTTCGAAGTCATTGGCAAGAACGTCTTTCTAATCGCATGAAAAACGTAATATGAATGTTTAACTGTCTTTCCAGTCAGTCTGGCTTGTTGTCAACTATACTCGGCAAATATGTTTCTAATATAATCGCCGCGAGAATCAACCCCAGCATCTTCCCAACACGAGCAGTCGGTTCAATCCATTTGGCACAACTACCTCTCCCTTTCTTCCAATTTTTGACATCTCGATGTAATTCATTTTCGATTACAGTTCATAACAAGCGAGCTACAGAGTCGAAAACGGTAACATCGGCGACGTATCACTGCACGAACAATAACAACCAGGTAAAGTAGAACTAAAAAACTCACAGCTATCTCCAAGTCAGGAAAAAAAACAGTAACTAAGCCTATCGAGATTTCTCCAAGTCACCAGATTTGGTTTGTGCAACACTCCATGACATCACACGCGCCGCTGAAATAGTCATGGCATTTGTAATTGAAATAAGTTTCGAAACTAACGCGAACTGAAAACCAAAATTTTAAAACGAAAGTATAGATATAGATTATATCAGCAGAAAGCTAATTTTTTCCACAAGGTTTGTTTAAAGTACGCTCTTATTAAACGCCTAAATGTTTCGATTGAGTAGAGTAAGGGAGGAGAGCAGGCTGATTGAAAGAAGAAAACCCAATTACACAATGTGGACGGCGCCTTTCGTGGTACTCGTGTTTCTTCAACTTGTCGGTTTCCCTGGTTTGGTTTTGTATTGTTTGCAAACCTTTTCTTGTGGAAAAAACACGAAAAGTCCCCATTTCAATTGCGAAAATGGTAGCTTCGTGGACTACAACACTGCAATGATTGTGGAATTGTCGTTTACTAGCACAGAGGTTCTAAGTCGTGTTATTTTTCTCTCTTTTTGTGTGAAGCTCAAAGGATGGAGGGGTATGTGGCAGATTTTAAAACGACTGTTTAAAGTTTCTCGAATGTGGCTTCTGGCATTTATCTGGGTTCTTTGTGTGGTGCGTTTCGGGTCTATATTGTACTGGATACCAGACTTGGGAACCATAGCCCGCGCTATCATTGCATTGTACATTGTAGAAGCCTTTGCAATAACAATTGTAGCAGGCATGCTATCCTGTTTAAAAATCTTGGAGTTAGCTGAAGACAACATCGATATCACATGCAAAACTCGTCTCGTTATTCTGTTCAAGTGTGTTATCGCGAGCTTCTGGGCTCAATATTTTGTATTTTTGATCATTATTGCTTTTCAGTTAGCGTTCGACGTTTCAGAAGTTGATCCAACGTTTTTGCACGACGATTTTAAGAGAGCTCTAAACCTACTCAGAAAATCTGCGCAACTTGTCTTTATGAAACAAATAAGCGGCCGTCTTTGGGAAGCATTGTTTGCGGACGACAACCAGGATCAACAGCGATCATCAACAGAAACGGAACTGATGGAAACTGGAATGCTTTACTAGTATTGAATGATCGAACTTTTCCAGAGTTTCGATAAAGAAAATTGAATAATAAAAGAAGATATATTGTGCTCCCTCCAGTTAAAAAGTTAAACAGATCGTTTTTATAGCACAGTTAGCGATAGAGAATCTCACATATCATGCAAAAACAAATTAATTTGGATGTATCAACAAAGTTGAAATGGTAAATTGGCCACCGTAACGATTACAAAATTAATCGTTACAAATTAGTTTTAGACCATTATTTATTCACTTTCGAAAACCCATGGCAGTTTTCACAGTGATTAACCTCGAGGAAACGACTGAAAACGTGTCATGCTCATAGTTTCATCCAGCCGTGAAACTAACTTAATTTACATAGGAAAACGAGCCAAGATCAGAGCAGGGGTGCATTCCTCTAGAGACAGCGCCAGGTGTTTTGGACATTAGGGTCCTATTATAGACACTGGGGTCTGATTTTGGATACCAGTGTCAGAATTAGGTTAATAGTGTCTGATTATAGACACTAGTGTCCAATTTAGGCACTAATGTCCGATTGTAGACACTAATATCGTTGTTTGACACCAATGTCCGATTTTGCATACTAGTGTCCGATTTTTGACACTAGTGCTCGTTATTATCTGATCTTGGTTACTAGTGTCTGATTTTAGAAGCTATTATCCGATTTTAGACACCAGTGTCTGAGTTTTGAAGCTCTAACTGATATTATTTAGTGTTTTCTTTTTGACTCTCATTCCATTTCGCACGTCATCGGAAAGTTGACACTAGTTACCAATCCTTCTCGGAATCCAATATGGTGGACGAAAGGTTTCTGAGGCGAACGACCACTGACGTATCTTAACATCACTTTTTTTTACTTCAATCGTGGAATATTTTCCATGGATAACAAACGGTAAGGAGCCAGAGAAGGCTATTATGTAGATTTTCAGAATAAACTGGATAAAATTCTTGCTCACCTCGACACGTTCTGTGTCAGGCAAAAAATTGTCACCAAGTTAGGCGAGATATTTTTAATGTTTGTTTTTTAATATTTGCACCACGAGAAGCTTTTGATGTGCGCGCTATATAAATAATATTATTATTATTAATGTCGTTGAATTATTGGATTTATTAAAAAATGTAGGAAATCTAAGGCATGAACAGATATTTAATTTGGGATATATTCGTGGTTTTTCTAAAGTACAGCCAGCTGTTTATTTTATTTCAAAATGTGAAGGCCATCGTGGTCGTTACCTTCACGTCAATCGCAAGATGAGGTGTTTCTCACTCAAGAAAACTACAAGAAATACTCTTGTCGCCCATCGTTCGTGGAATATCTAGAGAAGCATCTAAAATCAGAAAAAGATCGAGAAAAAACTGTTCAAAATAATCATGATGACACGAAAGCAGATGTCTCCATAAGGACACAGGACGGTTCAGAAACCACTGAGAAAGGAGCTAGAAGCAAAGGTGCTGAGAAAGGTAGAGCTAAGAGTACCCCAACTTTTTTGGGCCCATCATTGGAATTCCCTGTTATGTCAAAAGTCAGCATTGAAAGTCAGAAGATGTTTGTTGAAATGTTGGAAGCGTTAAGATCTGGTCAGCTGGCCAAAGTCGATCTGCAAGAAATAAAAGCCATTCAGGTTTGTAAACAAATGAGTTGTTATTATCTGATACTTTTTTTCAGTTGGTGATATGACTTTAAGTATTAAAACAAACCAGTTAAAGTGGAGGAAAGATTGCCAAACTAAACCAGTTACACATATGCACTGTTTATCCCTTTAAACCCTAAAAGTGACCAGTATCTAATTTCTACTTACAGCAATACTGCATAATTGTTATTTGAGATCATGAGAATAAATAATGGTAATTGAACTGAGTGGAGTGCAATTTGTATAGGTAATCACATGATTTAAAGTGCAATTTGAAATAAATAAGCACGGGTAAATTTTTTAAAAGACTAACAAAATTGCATGAGCCCGTTGGGCGAGTGCAATATGAGGTCTTTGAAAAAATTTGCAAGTGCTTATTAATTCCAAATTGCACGAGAAAATCATGTGATTATCTCTTAATAATATACATGAAAAAATAAGAGGTAGCTTCTCATAACTATGCAGAAGAAAAGTGCGCGCATCACTTGCAAAAATAATTTATTCAAACCCTGAAAGTGACATTGACCTTGACTTTGACATTGACATTGACCAATCGGAATGTCTGGTTTGTTTCTTTCTTTGCCATTAACCCTCTTCTGCACTGAATTAATTCTCTTCTGCACTGAATTAACTGAAAACTGCATTCATCTTAACCAATAAGAACTGAGAAATTTTTTCATGTATATTATTAGGGCTGAAATCATATATGCGTTGATTTCAAAATCGAACAAGTGTGCAGCGTGAGTTCAATTTGAAATCACAAGTATGATTTCAGACCAAAATTGCACACACAAGGTTCAGTTACCACTTTATTACATCCATTTTGAATTGCCCAAATATGGGACTTGGTCAATTCAAATATTTTACTGATGCAGTACTGAGTTGGTTTTTAAATAATAAGTGGAACCAGAAACCCTTTTACATCTTATTTTGTATGCAAAACAGAAAGACTGAGGTCATGTGTCAAAAACTCAGTCAAGTGTAAAATGATGCGATTTAGAGCAAAAAATGGTGCAATTCATGAATATATCGCACCAATTAGAGCCAATCAGATTACAGGGACAACCAGTGATTTCAAAATGGATGTAATAAAGGAAATTATCACCAACCCTAGAAACTTCAATTTTTCCTTTCTCAGGAAATGTATAGAGAATAGTATGGAGAATATGCATACTGATGTTAGGGAGGATTAAGGGTTAAGCTACAATGTGTGGTAAAAGTCATGGCACCTTTATTTGCTTTCCTGCATGATTGTATCTGAGATCACCCTCCCCTCCCCTCTTTTACACCCCTCTAGTGTAACTTGAGTTTTTTCTTTCTTACCTTGTAGGTAGTGTGCAACATTGTATGTGGTCACTAGTAGTTTAGAAGGAGTTAGGAAAGCAGGGTTTATTCAGTATTGGAAAAGAAGTTCTGTAATTGAATCAATTTTCAAGGAACCTTACTCCTCGGCGCTCTAAGTGCTTTTGCCCTTCATTGCGACTTTCAAATTGCTACCCCCTCAGAAAATGGAGCACAGTATTCAAAGCATCTCAATCTAAATCCAAAGTGACATTAGTTTATAAAGAACATTAAAGTTTTCTCACCATTCCTCAATGGACTTCTTATTCTAGGATATTAAGAATACAGTGATGCTAGAACAAGGTGATTATCAACAGTTTGTGCGTCGCCATGCAAAAGTCAACCATCACTTGTACAACTTTATCCACCCTGATGTCTGGGATGACTTCAAGGTAAGGAACTGTGATAACAGGAGAAATTTAACCTTCTATGGGTGACCAAGACAGAATTTCTCCCTATATTATCTATACTATATGAAGTAGACAAGTGATGAGAATGAAGAAAAATATCAATTTTAGGGTTGTTAATTGATACAATACCAAAATCTCTGAAATAATAATAATTTACCAATTTATATAGCGCGTATTTACATGCGCTGATCGATAGTGCCTTACATGTTGTTGTTAAGGTTGAGATCGGATGTCAGCATTTTATCAGGCGCCTCTGGCAGCCACTTCAGTCCATGTAATGATCTCACCTTCCCACCCATCCCACCCCAGGGGAGGACATCCATCACACAGTAATCTCGTGCGTGGGAAATAAACATCTCCCACCTCTAACCCTGCAGGGGACGGGACCTATGGCTTTACGTCTTATCCGAGAAGATGAAGCAATGTGAGTGAAGCGACTTACTTAAGGACACAACGTAGTGCCCCAGCCAGGACTTGAACCCGGGCCATCTGTCCCAGAGTCCAGTGCACTCACCGCTGGACCCCTCACGCCTCATAATAACATTGTAAGAATAGTATGGCAGACAGTAAGGAGAATTGCTACAAGATCTTAATAGCGGAAGGGTTATTTAATTAACTACAACAAAAGGCTCCATTAAAAATCTTGATAAGCTTTGTTTTTAAGCACCTTAAAAACAAGTTGATAATGTAATTTTACGGTGGCCAATTTACTTTATCAACTCAGATACCTTGTAATACCCCCTACTCGTGCAGCACTGACATAGTTTTTGTAGGAACTTACTCCCTTCTTTACTGTCAAAGACTATTTCAGTATCACTCAATTTGTTCCAAAAAGGAAAAAAAGGAAAGTTGTGGTTGCAAATTTTCCAAGCGAATAGTTCTCAATGGCATATTATTGAATGGACAATTAACCTCTGTTGTTTGTATGTTACTTTAGGCTGACATTGATGGAAGAGTGACAGAAAGGGTCAACAAGTATCAGGTGAGTTACTTCAATTTTGTGATGCTTTTAAGATCTTGCCATATAAGAAAAAATTCTTAGGGGACACTGAAACTTGCTTTGAATAGCAAATTGTGTTCTTTTTATACAGCGTCATTATTCCTTGCATGGAACCATTGGCTTATCTGTTGGAGCTGTTTTCAAATCAGATGCAGTTCTCACTTTCGAGCAAACACTGCTGCAAGTGGTAAGTACAGGGCAAGACTTAATGGATTTCAATTTCGGGTTTTGTACCAACTCAATCAGTGTGAGATGTGGTGACCTGGTGACTAGTGCACAGGACTCTGGGTGGAGAGGTCTGGATTTGAGAGCTGACCAGTACACTGTGTCATGTTCTTGGGCTAAGGCTAGGTATTTCTTGGCTAGGTATTTCATGCACTTAAAAATAATTGATAGGAATGAATGTCCTGTGGGGATTAGAAGAGATTTGAAAGTATTGAAGGAGAGCATTTTGACATCAGATGTATTACCCTCTTTAAAAAGAATATTGGTACCCCCCCCCCCCCATAACCTCTCCCTTTTATTTTTTCAAGTAATGAATAGATTTATGTTTTTCTTTTCTTTAATCAGGGAAATATTCCAAAGCTTTCTTTGCCTGAAGACACAGACCTTACACTATTAGATACAGGGCTAACTGTTCCAGATGCGAAGTCAGTGCAAGAAAAGACAAAGTCTAGTAAGGTACTCAGCAAAAGAATGTTGTGGGAAGGGCTAATTTTAGGTATCAAATGGTTCGCATGTTCAATTTCAGATTAAGAGGTCCAGAGTGTTGTTCCTATTGTTGTTGGGCATCAGAAGTGTCACTTTTTCTTTGCCCCTCTCCACGATCCACCCAGGGTAGCAAGAATGACAGAACGAAACAAAGTAAAACCAATGTAATCCTAGCTTTCTTTCAGCAGTCAATTGAAAATTGCTCCAACATGTACCTTTCTGAGACAGACACAAAGATGGTCTTATAAACCCTAGACTTGTTTCTTAATGTTGAAGGACGCCCTCTATATTCAACTGTATGATCAATTGATGTCAATTTTACAAATGGTTCATGTTGTGGAACCTTTCGTTCAAGTACAATTACTCACCCATTCCCCCCATAGGTTGTGAGTGAGGACCCGATTGCTGTCAGTCTGGCCAGGAAGCATAAAGTTGACATTGTAATCTCATCAAGTGGACTGAACATTCTCCTGGATAATCAGCCTCCTGATTATGGCAGGCAGTGGCAGTTGCCTGTCACTGTTCAGCGAGTACAAGGTTTGTTTAGAACTGAGCTGCTAAATAACACCAACACTTGCGAATTACAGCAAACAGTTGGTTCTTGCGTTGTCGGGATATGAAGATCGCGGAAAGTTTGGAGAGCATGAAAGATGCATTAGAAGTGCTCTGGAGGCGTAACCCAGTGCAACTCTAATATTTCTTGAAGCTTTTCCTCACGAGCAACAAAATTTGTGCTGTAACTGTTATCGGAAGGAAACACTATCTTGTTATTTCCACAAAGCCATGTTCGGTAGACTGAATTGTATTAAAATATGCAATACAGCTCCCCTTTGATTCCGGAACACGACGCATCTGATGACAAGCAAAAATGATGTTTTTTCTTTTCTTCTCGCACAGATGACCATGAAAAAATTTGCGCTCACAGAGTGGTGTTTGTGGACAAGCCTTTTCCTCCACAGAAAGTCACACCTCGTGATGTTAACATGAAGTTTTTCAAGCGTGCCTTACGCAGGTTAGTGTGTCATAAAAACAGCAAAGAAAACAAAACAGCTGACGATGGCAGAGAAAAAACTATTAGCTCCAATGGGAGCGGCACACAAATAATGGAGGTGGAAAAAACGGCGGCCGATGTTTGTAGTGAAGAGTTTTCTTCCACCGCGGCGACTAATTCCGAAAGACGGAAGCGTCGAGTTACTGATGAAGAGAGGCAGTGCTCTGAGGTGAAGAAATCAAAAATATCTGATGGTGCCTTGAAACCTAAAGTTGAGAATCTCGACGAAAACGAGACGTGTGAAGAGTATGATGAAAAATTCTTCGTTTACAATCTGTGGAGATTCGGGAAGTTCAAAGTCTTGATACGATGCAGTGTGGATGCCTATGCAGAGCAACAAAATAAACAAAAGTGCTATACCTTTTTCAGTGTTCTCCCAAAACTCGAATACCAGCCTGACTTCGGTCACGAAAAACTGTCGCACGATGAGGCTGGACGGTTTTGGCTAAACAGCTTCATCCGCCAGAATACCAGAATCGTTTGCGGCAGAATTAATGTTTACAATTCAAAACTGCTTCGAGTTGACGAACTATCCATCAACGATATTCTTCAGCAAGGGACGGGTTTTAATCCGGCACAGGGAATGAAAATGGTGTTTCAGGTTTTCCAAGCATTGAAGAGATTGCCTGAGGCTAGTTACATTCTGTCTCACAAAGCTGGAGAGATCCACGACTGTTTGTACAAAAGTGTTCATTGGCAGTCCGGGTCTGTAAAATCTTCGTATGATCTTCAGAAAACGAGGGCGCCTATTAGTGTGTTGCATTACACCGAGGGAGATATTCCCAGCGTCGCCATGGATTGCAATTTGTTCATGCCGTGGCAGATCAGTCAAAAGAGAATCCCATGCACATTTCCTCCTGTCTCGGAGAGAGAATTAGCCATGATGACAAATGCTGAGGCACAACAGATTGCGGCCGCAAATACTTCAAAGAAAAACAAGAAGAAAAGCAAAAAGGGAAAGGAGAGTAAAAAAGGAAGAAATCAGGGGCCTGCAACGAAAAAATCTAACTCGGGAGCCGGGGCTGAACAGTCATGGAATGCTAATAAGAAACGTAAACCAGTTGCCAAAGGGAAAGGGAAGATCTTTGCAATTTTTGACGACACCCAGCCGGCAGAGAAAGAGAGTGAAATCTTTGCAGTGTCCAGGCGAGCTTCAGGCGCAATTCTTTATGATGATCTTGTCTTATAAAGAGTGAAGAAAAAAGATGAAGAAAGAACAATGAAAGAAGAAAGGAGTAAAAGGAAAATTGTTAGCAACTTGTACCAAAATTACATATGATGCACGATCCTCGCAGTAGATAGCACTATTTATGCAATAGCGAAAATCAGACCTGAAAAAAATCAGCCCTGTACGGGACTCGAATCACTGACCTCTGCGATACTAGTGCAGCGCTCTACCAATTGAGCTAACAAGCCAACTGGGTGCAGGCCGTTAAGTTGATCAACCTAATTTGTACAGTTCGTATATGGACTCACTCGCATTATCAATCTTAAATCATCACCCGCTAAGCGGCCCTCACTATGAAATATGAAATTACTTGATAGATAGTACGCTTTTTTTTCCTCCTTAATGTTTTGCTGTGAAGGTTCGTTGTAGAGGGCCCCCTATACTTCTTAAGTGAAGCATGATTGGGCGATTTTTTTCTGGTTAATCGTGATTTGACTTTTTTCATTCGTGAATGGTTATTAAAGATATTAAGATCTCTTCGTGTCCACGTGAACGAATTTTTTATTCAAATGTGACCTGTGAATTAAGAGCTGAATCAAACGTGATTCGTAAATCATTTCGTTATACGTGATGATTTTCCGGTTATTTTACTGTTTTGAAAATGTATGTAATGCTCTTGAACGGCTGTGGTTGGGTTTTGACAGGAGCTGGACTTCATGTACATCGATAAAAGTCATAAAAGTGGGTTCTTGAACAACCGGTTCTTGAACAACCGGTTCTTGAACAACCGGTTCTTGAGCAACCGAGATGAGACATGACATCATCTTTTGTTGCGTAAGACTGGTCAAGATTAGAAAAATAAAATAGTAATTCAACGCAAGTATCTTGAATTTCGCGTGAACGTGAAAGAGTTTTGAATATTATTCGTGGTGCATGAAAAGGCAGAATATTTTTACGTGACTAAGTTTTACAAAGGGGTAAAAAGGACCTTCGTTATAGTTCAAGGCGGAGATTTTAGTCATCTCTGGCTGAAACACTGTGTCATCGCAAACCGCATAAAAAAACCAACCTGCATATTAAAACCCACGCAAAATTCTCAGTCCAGAAGTGAGAAAATTAACGCAAGTTTCCGTTACCAAAATATGGTCGAATCTTTATGAGTTCCAGTCTTCAAAATAAAGTTTACCAAAACGATTAAAAATTACTAAAGTAATTACTAAAACTCCACATTGTCACTTTACTGGCCGTTCATTTGCGAGACACCAAGGCTGAATATTTGTCTTTGTATCACAGCGACTAGTGCTTAATCAAAGATGTTTTCTGTGAAATTGCAGTGGCCTTGTTGTCTTTAAGACTCCTATTTTTCATACAACTTTTTTCCCTTTCATCCTTAATCCTCGCAAGTTTTCAACTAGAACACACGATTTATGACCTCACAGTTTGCCTAGATCAGTTTACATTCTTTCAAAATCCTTTTCAAATGCTTGGCAACAGACCCACGTTATTTTCTTTTTGAAAATCAGCGACACCGATTTACAAAAGGAAACGATGTTTTGTTGGTAGAAGTCTAGGATCTGCATAATGAAGAGCTTTATTAAAACGCAGTTGACAGTACATACAACCGTATTTTCCACCACAAAGTTTATTCCTTTCCGGAGCATTTAAACCAAGACTGAACCCTATGTTTCAAACTTTGGTTTCAATAGTGCCACGACGCCGATTGAAAACGCTAATATGGCTGATGGTTGTTGTCGTATTGTTACAATCTCTTTTTTTCTTTATCGTCGACGAAGTTCGATCGAGTGACGCCCGGGTTACCAAACAAGACTGTTCTTCGACGAAAAACTCAGGTATTGTAAGAACCTTGCCCTTAGGTTAGTAGCTCCATATTCAAAATTAATAATTATATGACATTTTAGATTGGGAAATCTGAACAAAGACTTCTGTCGATATTCTTTTAATGGTAAGATGATTACGAAAGTATTCTATCTTGCTGGTTCTTCTATGTCCTACTGATAACGTAGACTGACTTTAAAATCAAGCATCGTTACATACGGTTTGCCTTGGCAAAAACTTCTAGTTTAAATTTTATAATTATGATAGTGACAGGAATAAAGTGAAATATATAGCAATTTTCCCTCAAATTTTTCTGAAGGAAGTCCTTTTACTGGTAACTCAACTGTGATACAAGTCAGGGCACTTGACGAAACTTATCTTCTTTATTCATAAGTTCCCTTTCGTTTAGGAGATAATTTCAGTTTTAAAGCGAATTCTCATCGGAGGACTTTTTACTTCAGAAGGTTAGAATTTTGGTTACTATTCAATATATTTGAAGCCATCAACAAATACGAAAACCAAATGAAACTGACACGCTACCGATGTTAACCAGCTCTTAGCCATTGATAACACAACAGACAAACTCGAAAATTCTGAAAAAGATCGAAATATCGCATAGGTGTTCGAAGTTTCAGTTTCGAATCCTCCCCCAAAATTTCATTACGTTTTCTCGATGGCCATTTCTATCTCATTCTAATGCTTTAATTTGCGTCATATTGAGTTTATATTTAGTAATAATTGCTTTTGAGGAGGAGTTTTACTGAACAGCGAGAAAGTGAGCGACCCAGTGTTATACCATGAATTAGATAATTTGCTTTAGCTCTTCATCATCGTTCTGACGAATGGCTAACACTCAAAGCGTTAGCTTTATAAACTCTTTACGGTGGCCAATTACTTCAACAAAGTACTTAGTTGATAAAACTAAATTATCGTATATGAAATTCCACCAATACAGCATCGCCACCCCCTCTTTGTTTCTTTCCCTTTAATTTTTTCTCTCTTCCTTTGTTGTTGTTTTTTTTTTTTTCAATATTTTTTAACTGATTTTTTTAATTATTGATCTAAAAAACCACCAGAGATTTCCAATGAGAAGTTGACTGATCCGGCCTTTTTTCGAAGTAATCGCGGATTATTTTTACATGTGGAGAACATTCCAGTCGTAAGATCAACAGATACAGAGGAAGGTCTAGAGAATGGTGGAGCGAATTATACAGAAAAAGATGCGCAGCCGACGTCAAGAGAAAATACAGGGATTTCTCAAATAACAGCTGAACTGGCTAAAAGTAACGAAGAGTCACAAAGACCTTTCTCCACAGATGGAAAATTGAGTGATGGCGACGAATTGACGGGAGTTAACTGCAAACAATTCAGAAATAGGACATCTGTGAGTAGAGCGGAAGTCTGTTACGCCCAGTAAAGATACACTTTTTCAATGATTTAAAGAACTGTATTAGATCATGATTACTTTGTATTAGATCATGATTACTTTGTATTAGATCATGATTACTTTGTATTAGATCATGATTACTTTGTATTAAATCATGATTACTTCGTTTTCAGGTAAATGGTCATCTGAACCTGCATGAGTGGCGCGGATGGTGTGGATACGCCGTTGACGATCTAAGAAGAGAACCACTATTTCCTTTTAAACCACAAGTAAGTTGAATTTGTTTGATAAGCGGTTGTAACAGACCATAGCATGCGAAATCAGTAACTCACCTTTTGAACACTGACTTCCGGAAAGCGAGACAAGCAGTGGTCCAGTTTTAAGTGCGTCACAGTCCAGTCCGAGAAAAGTTTTGGAAGAAGTCAGTGAGTTGTGTGTCTTCTTTGAAATACACCTTTCGAAACATGCCCTCTTACAGGGCCTTTTTTCCACTCAAGATTAAAATAAAAGAAACAAACAAAGCAAAAACAGAAGATGAACTTCAGGTTTGTTTGTCATAATTGCGTGAACCAGTTGGTTTCAGTTTCCTACCCATCATGCATCACCGGAATAGCGATTTGAAGCTTTAAAAAGTTTTGAATTTCAGTATTTACGACGGAGTACATGTTTGAATTGGTCTGTGTACGTTTTCATGTTTTAATGATTATTTATTATTCCATTGTTTATCAGGTCAACACTGTTCTTGACAAGTTCGCTACAAATGTAACAAAAAGGTCACTGAGCGGAAAGCGAATATTTGGCTACGTTCATCCTCCGACCACAGGTAAAAAAATTTTCAGGCAATGTTATGACTGTTTCCCGCGCTCGTCATTAGAAACTTCTCTGTGTGGATTCAGCTTCTCGCTGACTTCACGTTTCAAGGCACTTTATTCTTACAATTAGTAGCCAATGGTTTCCCGCCCATGTCACTGGTATGGTGGTTTATATAGTTTCCCGGGCTTTATCTGTCAAAGTTTGCCATGCTTGTAACCGGTTTTTATTGCTTCTCGTGCTTGTTGCATGTTTAATGGTTTTTCGCGTTTTCAACTAGTTTCTTTGTTTTCTTGCGCTTGTTAATGGATTCGTAGTTTCCCGCGCTTTTCACCAATTTAAAGTTCTCCCACGCTTGTCGCTAATTCGTGGTTTCCCGCGCTTTTCACCGAGTCCATGGTTTCCCGCGTTAGTCTTTACTTTATGGTTTCCCGCGCTTTCGCTAGTGGTCGCTCGTTCTCCCGTTCTGTTAAATTTGAGCTCTGCAGCTTGCTCTTGATCAATAAATGAGATAACACACTGAATACTGACTCGACAAATAAAGAAGGAAAATTAGTAACACTAATTATTTCTTCATCTCAATTTTTATTTGTGTCAACTTTTTAGGTGACTTTGTTTTCGCTATTAGCTCAGCTGACGGTTCAGAGCTCTGGTTGAGTTCAAATGACGATCCAAAAAATTCAAAAAAAATTGCCTATCTTGGAGACGTAAGTATACTGAAAATTTTTTTAGTCAAACAAAACTTTGTTACCTTTATTGAATATTTTTTTGGCAATCTCAGTCATCAGAGTAATTTCCTCTTTAGAAACACCGGCGAAGTAGAAAGCCATTTTGTTTGCTTTGGTTGCGCGCGCAGGTGAATCTATATTGCTAAGCTACCACTCGACTCTGAACTAACAAATTATCGTGTGCGAAAAGCACTCTTCGTTTATTCAGCGATTGATCTAAACAGGTCCCGTGATACAGCCAAACCTGGCCTCATGCGTGCCCTGTAGATGTTTAATCGAAGACTACTGAAATTCTAAACACTTCAGTGACAATTCCGAAAGAAGACAACAAACTGTATAACAATCCTTAATCTCACTTCTTTCAAAACAGCCTGGTAACCAGTATGGAGCCAGTACTCATTTCGGAAAGTTTCAAGTAAAGGCGTCTCAAACCTCAGAGGCCATCAGGTAAAGGATTCAAGAGGTATTTCAGTGTACTGATTTGTCAGTCGATACCAACTCTCATTAGAATCACCTGAACATTATAAGCCAATCACATTGTAGGAAACGAACAATGATTTTAGCCAAATCCACTTGTAGCAAAAGATACTCAAGAATAAGACAAGAAAAGGTGAAAAAGTTTTTAGAAGGGATTTAATGCGGGCAACTTGTAGTTGGACTCGTCAGTTTTCTGCGAGAAACCTCGGTAACAGTACCCAACCGAGTCTTATCCCGGTTTCCTCAGAATGAAGCGACTTGAAGCATTACTACTCCCCCCCCCCCCCCGTGGGTGGGATGCCAGTCCACCACAAGGTTACCCGTCAGGATTTCATCAGGCTTCCCTGACAATTCGCTAGTACCTATTTATACTCCCGAGTGGATAGAGGCACTGTGGGAGGAAAGTATTTTGCCCAAAAGCACGACACATTGACCCAGCCAGCTCTCGAACCCAGACCTCTCGAACCCAGACCTCTCCACCTGGAGTCGTGCACTTTATCATTGAGCTACACGTACCGCCTCTCATCCTCTTTATGAGCGGTCGCACTGTAATTATTGAGCTGGATTTTCTCTCTGTCCCTTCCAGACTTGAAGCGGGAAAAGCATATTATGTGGAGGTTCTTCAAAAGCAAAAGTATAACCAAGATCACGTAGAAGTAGCGGTAACTAAAAAACAATTGTCTACTGCTCTGTATGTTACTGGAGACCTTTAAGATCCCAGTCGAGTACGACT
This sequence comes from Stylophora pistillata, assembly GCF_964205215.1. Lineage (NCBI taxonomy): Eukaryota > Metazoa > Cnidaria > Anthozoa > Scleractinia > Pocilloporidae > Stylophora > Stylophora pistillata. The sequence continues at coordinate 782,987 of NC_142530.1, forward strand.
GCTAGAGTTTGTAATTATTTAAGAGTACAATGAAGCTTCACGAGGTAAACATTTTCATTGATCTTAAAAAAGCCTTTGACACCGTTGACCACGACATTTTACTTGATAAGCTCAATCACTATGACTTTCGCGGAATAATTAATGATTGGTTCTCCTCATATCTCAAAAATCGCACCCAAACAAGACAAGTAGGCCATCATATATCAGATAAAGCTGTCGTTGGATGTGGCGTTCCTCAGGGATCAATCCTTGGACCGTTGCTCTTCTTGTTATATGTCAATGATATTCACAGATGCTCGAACAAATTCAGGTTCTACCTATTTGCAGACGACACTAACATACTGTATACAGAAAAAAATCTGAAAGATCTTGAGACAATAGTCAACATTGAGCTACAAAACCTTTATAACTGGTTGACAGCTAACAAACTAACTCTTAACATCAAGAAATCCAATTTTGTAATTTTTCATCCCTTTCAAAAGCGACTTGCTTACCAACCAAAACTTTACATGTTTGATAATGATAAGAATAAGTATACTTGTCTCGAGTCTAAAGTCTACACAAAATACCTGGGCGTACTTATTGATCAGAATCTTTCATAGAAATATCACATTGATTCCATTGTAACAAAAATTAGTAAGACTATCGGGTTAATTGCAAAGTTACACCATTTTGTACCCCGACTTGTACTACTGAACATCTATGAGTCTAATATCCACTCATACAATACACGATCTTCTACGTCTGGCAAGTTTAATGTTAAATATTCTAGACTCGAAATACAAAACAATTCTTTTTCTCGGCTCGGAGTTAAACTGTGGAATGCGATACCAAGCTACATAACCAATCTCCCAAAGAAAGCTTTCAAAAAAGATCTCCGCAAATTCTTACTTGATGTATTAGTAAAGGAGGATAAGTATATTGAAATCCCCATGATTATCAAAAAAGTAGGATCATAGAAACGCGTGCTGAGGGTCCCATTTTACGTCTGTTTTCCTTTTACAACTCCTTGTCTTTACACATTGTTCGTCCGTAAGTGCTGTGTTAATTTGATCTCCCAACTTCTGTGTTTTATTTATCTCTAGCTGCAATCTGCAAGGTTGCATAGGTTTGCCTTATTGTTATTCTTCCATAACTTGTTATTTTAATCACGTTCTTGTTTTGCCTCGCCGCGACTAGCTTCTTAGCTATTTGCGGGGCAAACCATTTTAATCATGTATTTTTGTAATAAGAGTTTTCAATTACGTAAGTCTGTAATCAGAATAAGAATAAAGTTTTGTTGTTGTTTTTTTTTGCCAGCTCCTCGCTTAAAACTTAAATTTAAATCTTACACTAGCAGTCAAACTTGTCCTCGAATCTAAGTTCTTCATCATATTGACACATCAAGACACTCTCCAGCTCAAAAATGTCTTGATAAATTGTATTCTCACGATTCCTTTCTTTGATATTTCGTAGTGGAAAATGCCAGGGGACGAAAGTCTTGAAATAATTGGCTCACGTTACATCTCCCAGTACATGGGTAGGTTGCGGTTGACGACACTTTATAAACAGCATATTACCATGGACATTGGAGTGAGCGTTCTTTTCTTTTTTTAACAGATTATTCAGCCGAGAAAGCAGAAATCAGTGCAAGACTTTTATGCATTTGTAAAGATCACCCGACTTTATCATTTGCATATGATGAGGTGAAGACTATAGTTTCCTTAATGTTTTTTCAAGAAGACAGCAGGGTTGCTGTCCAATCAACAGCAACATACTCTTTTAACTGAAGGCCGCGACGCTAAAACGAAAGTAATATTGCGAGCCAGTCAGAAGAAAGAAAGACAAAACAAGGAGCCAATTGGAACAAACCAAAGTAAGCCAACGGCTTCAAGGGCTGGAAAAAGCAGTGACCAAGCTGCGGTTGGTTTTACTTTTTCAACTTAATGATTGGGTAGCTAGAGTTTCTCTCGAACAATCACAGGTCACCAAAAGCAAAGTAGTCCTAGTTTACTTTCGACTCCCACTCCGAAAATTGATCTGTTATTCTGAATTTTAAATTGCCTTTTAATTTCTTACCTTTTTTTTATATTCAGTTCATGACTCGTGAACAGTATGATTTGCGGGACGACTTCCATTCTCGAGGTATGTCAACATTTGATTCGCTTTTTTTTCACAACTTGCCACTATTAACTAAACCAATAAAGCATGTTTCTATCGCGCATGGTAGAACCAAAGCTGACATTTATCGCAACAACTAATCAGAACAAAGGTGACATTAAAGCGAGCCAATGGGAACGCAGAGTAAAAATCGGCTGAAGCGCGAGAAAACGCGGGCAACAAAGTCGCAATTGGTGTTCAAGTTAATTCTTTTATCTGATCAGCTGCGAGGCTGGCATAGCGCAATTTTTCTCGACCAACCATATCGTGTAGTGAGGTAAAACCATTGCAGTCCAAGTTTACTTTGACACTCAATTAAGACTTCCTCTATAGGGTGACACTGATTCATTGAACTAAAAGTACAGTTTACTGTAAACGAGCCTTATTTCCAAGCAAGTGTTAGGTGAATTGTTAGACTGCTGGATTGCTTCATTGATTACCATGTTTTCTTTCATATAGTTGAAGATCTTCCTCACTCCGAAGTTTCGGACATCCTCCCGTCGTGTCCTTACCAACCGTCTTATGTAATCTCGAAAAAACTCTATGAAAATGAGGCCTTCGTTGGAAACTTTGTAAGTAACTACTTATTCGCCACGCCGACTAGAACTGAAACTCTGCCAATAACTGGTGATGGAGTATGATCGTTTATCTTATGACAAGAAATACTTCCAATGCGGATTTCGACGTTACAGCTGCATTCTACTCTAATGTTTCTTAAGTGAGGAGGTCGACGGGTCGACTTGGTTGGTTTTCCAACAGCTGTTATTAGTGCATTTTGGTATCAGTTTTCCCTCAACGGTCCGTTACTTCACGGTTGCCCTGTTTATTGATTAAATGCGTCTGATCTTCTGAGATTTCTAACTTGGAATTATTTCTCTATGATCATCTGTATGAACTTATTAGAGAATTTGCCTGTTTAAGCTTCGAGAAAGTTTGATGTCCAAGTTAATCGTCTAGTTGGCGTGTTGATTGTTCCTTTCCAAAAATTTGTGACGTTTTCTTATTATACTGATATTTAATTCTACAAGAAGGTAATGGGACGAGACAAAAGAACTGTATCAAAATTATTCCTCATTTTGCAGATCCAGCGTCCTCGAGTCTTTCCAAACGATCGAACGGATATCAACATGTCACATGACATTAACAACCATATCAGCTGGGGAAACAAAAAGCTTGGAAAAAATGTAAGACATCGCCATTTGTAAGAGTTCCATGTTTAATATCATGGCTATGAGTTTGGCTAGCAATCTGACGATGGTGTACCGAAAGTCACTGCAGTTCTCTCTCTTTCGGCACAAGTTTAAAACACAAGAGGTGTCTTGTTTAATTTCAGGACGCTTTGCAGATTGTATCTACATACATGGAAGCTCTCGCTAAAAAGAAAGGGTGAGCATGGAGTGGTTAGGTCGTTTTCCTTTCCTACAGTTACTGGTTTAAACCCCGAGAACAACATTTGACAACTTCTCTCGCCAAGGCGATTAGGCGAATCCATCAGACATCTTTCATGTGTCTGTCTGTGTGAATGTTGAAGTAATTTTACTGCATGATGCATCTTTTCAAAAGAAAAGGTGAGACCGGACTCTTACCTTACTCAATATTTGACTTTCATATTCCGTTTGAGAGTAAATCACACTGTTGACGAAAACTCCTTTTTCCCAAAAAGGTTGACTCATTTGTCGAGTTCGTCTTCTAGGGACAGATTCGTTCTTAAGGAGATCGTCAACGTGGAAGCAAAAGATGATCCTAAAAAGGGAACCCGTTATTTGCTGGAAATGGTAAGCTGTTATTACGTCTAGAGTCACAGTCAACTCAACATATTTATGACCGCTTTTAAGTCTTTAAACTCTAGTTTATCATCATAACAAGTTCAAGAATAATTTTTCTAAGCCCTGAAAGTGGAGTTCTCTTGATTTCGCCTGTTTTTACCAGTTTTTTTTTCTTTAATCAGAATGTTCAAATATTTATTCATGTTTTACGAAATTTAACGTATGAGTTTTTTTTTTTTTTCATCTTCTTTTTGCAGGAACTCCTGGACAAAACCAAAGGTGATTTTATTTCTTTTAGTTTTCTGCATCATAAAATTATGATAATTATGACATTGATTGTTCGCCAAGGTAACAAATAATTACTCTATTCGCTCCGACGAAGGGCTAACGCTCGAGACGTCAGCTTTTATAATCGTAACGGTGGCCAATTTACCATTTCAACTTTGTTGATATATTGAAATTATAACAAATAATTAGATAACGACAAACCACTCTATACCTGGCTGGTAATGAAAAAATTTGTATTGCAATGCAAAAGCAAGTATGGTAAAATTAACTCGTTATTTATTCATCAATTTATTTTTTCAGAACGTTCTGTTCGTTTATCAGAATATGTTTACAGACCCGTAAAAAACGACACTGTTCTTTGTGACCCAGAAGGCTTCCAGTGGAAACGAAATGTCACAGTTTTTATGGTGATAACAGGTAACGCAACACTAAAAGTTCTTGCAACATGCGATTCTAGTGAAGAATTCTTTGTTTTGTTAATGTGCGCTCTGCGTACCTACTCTTTGCAACAAATGTCTGAAGTAAGTGTTCTTGATTAGATTAAGAAATCTTTGTGAATTTTTGACTTCTTTCTTCTTTACAGTTAAGAACTATGGACCATGGATCAGATTCCTAGTAAATCAATTGGCTCAGGTAAGAAAACCTGTTTTATGGACGATGCATGGTTTTTCTAAAGTAAAATGTCAGGTCTCATCCACTCTTTGTCAGTTCGATCTTTAAGTTTTCCTGTAGAGATGGAGGTACAAAACACTGTAACCGAACGTCTTACGAATGGTCAAAACTTCAAAAAACAAAACAAAACATAAAACAAAACAACAACAACAACAGCAACAAAACAGTTAGAACCCAAGACCATTACCTCAAATTTACTTTGCACTTTGATATATTTTTTCTCGCCACATGATAATCGTTCATTGATGCGTATATCTTTCCTCAGATTTACGAGAAAGGATACGACAGTAACTTCTTCCTTGTCATCGTGGATTTCAACAGTAGTGATATTGATCTTTTTCAACTCAGAGAAAATAGTGGAATTAAAGACCGGTAAGGGTGTGGTACTTACCCGAACCAAAAACTGCTGATCCGCGGATCCAGGAAGATGTTCCGGGGATGTGGGCTCCGCTCTATCAGACCTGAGGATACAATTGATCATTTATCTGAAACCATAATACGTCCAACGACAGAGTTGCATATTACCACTCAACTTGCGTTACACGTATTTGCAATTTACTCATGGTGAAATGTTGAAATATTTCTTGGCTCATCTAGTGTAAAAAAAGTTATGATTTCATTTCCGATTCAAAACTTTTGAAACCCTCAATTCATACTTCTTGGATCCGACCTTGCCACATGAAGTAAGAAGCAACAAGACATTTAAACGGTCCTCTCTAATATGGCGCTTTCAGCTGGATATTTTTATTTCCTAGGATTGCCATTCTACGACATTTCACTGAATTTCACAAGACGAGGGCTTTAAACGACGGAGTGCGTTACATCAAGGTAATGTATACCTTGCTTGATGTCATTGGTTGAGTTAAAGATTCACGGGTAAACAAGTCAAGGTGGGGGTAAACGCGTCGACATGGGGGCAAACTGGTAAGAGGCGAGCTGGTAAGGAGCGAACTGGTAAGGGGCGAACTGGTAAGGGGCGAACTGGTAAGGGGCGAACTGGTAAGGGGCGAACTGGTAAGGGGCGAACTGGTGAGGGGCGAACTGGTGAGGGGCGAACTGGTGAGGGGCGAACTGGTAAGGGGCGAACTGGTAAGGGGCGAACTGGTAAGGGGCGAACTGGTAAGGGGCGAACTGGTAAGGGGCGAATTGGTAAGGGGCGAACTACTAGGGGGTGATCTGGTAGGGGGCGAACTTACAATGAGACAGATAGCCATGATAAATTTTAATAGAGTGAGCTTCGAGAGTTAAAACTGTGATCAATTAGGCGCCACTCTTAACTCTTAGCTTAAATTCTTATTTTTGTTTTCTTTTGCATTATAACAGGATCCAAACAGTATCATCTTTACAGCAGATCTGCACATAAAGTTCCCAGTTAATATATTTGACGTCGTACGAAAGGTAACATTCCACATGATACCAACTGTTAAAGCTGCTCGCTATTCTCTAAGGTAATGTAAGGGAGATACCAGTTCCAACATCTAATAAATTCCTCCGGGCTCGTCTATGTATACGTTTCTCTGACTTATTCGGTTTTTTCTCACACAGCACGCGATTCAAGGCAAAAGTTTTTACTCACCAGCAGTTCTAAAGCTGAAATGTGGTTACTCTATTACACATCAACAAGGTACATACACGTGTTTTCACCCTTCCAACTTCCTCACTTGGTAAATTGTTTTAAGCGTCCGTCACCGTGTAATGGTCTCTTGGAGGTCTTTGCAGTCTTCTTTTTTGTTGATGCAGTTACCGTTCTCGTGTTTCCTACGCTTGCCGCCATCAATAAGGTTTCTTTTCTAGCAACTTACCGGTGGTTGATCTTTTTCTTACAGGTTTTCCACTGGTTAATATTTTTTAGCGCGCTTACTACTAGCAAGTTTTCTTCCCGCGCTTTTCACTGATTCAACGTCTTCCCGTGTTTGGGGCTTCTTATTTTTTTCCCCGCTTGCCGAGTAGCTTTTCCTGCGCCTGTTATTGGCAGATTATTTCTACCAGCGTTTACCATTGATTTTTTAGCACTTACCACTTGTCTACTTTTTACCAGGGTTTGCCACTGGTTAATATTTTTAGCACACTTATTACTTGTTTACCTCTTTTCACCCCCACTTTTCACTGGATAATTACTTTTCGTGTTTGCGGCTTGTGACAGTTAACTTCTCTTGCGTCTTCTGTGCGCGTTTTCCTTGCTTGACTGATGTAGTAAAAAAGAAGTGCATCTTCCCCCAAGTCATGAATTTATGTTCAGTGTAAAATCCAATATTCCACATCATTTTTTACCTCAGCTTACTGGGAAATGATGGGCTATGGTTTGTTCGGAGCGTACAAGTCGGACTGGGACAGTTTTGAAGGACTAGACGAAGTCAAATTCACTACACGATGGGGCGGTGAAGACTGGGATTTAATGGACAGGTAAACGTAGTCTCGTTTCTAGGCCTCCCTAAATGTACACCTGTCAACTCTCTCTCTAATCTCAAACCAACTCACTTACAAGAATCAATCCATCACAGCTTTAACTGACACATTTTTGAAAAAATTTCAGGGATAAAAGAGACCGGATTGAGTAGGAGAGAAAAAAGAGCGCATGATTGATCGTATACATAGCCGAGGCTTTCGGTTGTGGAGGATAAACCACTGCCGTGATATGATTGAGACGACTCTTCAGAATACTTTCGAATTATATTCGGAACGTCTTCGGAAATATTCGGAAATTTTCGAAGCTCTTTGGAAATGATTGAGTTCTCGACGAAAATGCTGACACTGAGGAAAACAATCTAAAGCCCTTGACTCGAAAAAATGACTATGCATTTAAATGGTCTTGTACCTCGGTTTTCTATTCTACTTTGTTAACTAAATCTCATTTTACTTTTTAGAGCTATTGGTGCTAATTTAGAGGCTGAAAGGTTTAGACTTCCCAAGCTGTATCATTACCACCACGAAAGGAAAAGTGACTGGTATGAATTTGCGCGAATGTAATCGATAGAAGAAGCTGTAATTTGACAGAAAGGAGGGATAAAAGAACTAAAGGATCTGTTAATTATGACAGCCGTTCGTCGACGTTCCTTGACCCAACTTCTTATCAGCTTATTGACGATGGAGTAGAGTATACTGTGTAATTGCAGTAAATCTTATTCAAGTTCGGGCATGCTGTGATATTTTCACCATAATCGTAGCACTGACTAATATGAAGGTTATTTCGTGGGCTGTGAATCGGATCCTGCTCGAGATGTAGAAGGCAGAAAAGCAAGTTTACAGGTCTCGGAACAAATTTAAAGCTTAAACCAAAACTGCTCGTTTACATGAACTTAACAATAATGATATTCATGCTTTTTAAAAAATAAATTTTGTATAACAAATAAACTATGAAACTGGAGACGTTGTCTTGGTAGCAGAATGTACTATGAACAACTTTCAATTATGCGCAGTTGTCCCAACTATCTGACAAGGGCCAGCAAAATCACCCAATCAACCATTGACTGATTTCTTTCTTTAAGAAACTGCAATATATTGTTCTAGAAAGATGTAACCAAGGTTTACATGCTTCCAATTATACCCGATAGACTTACTCTCGAGTTGCTCAGGAAAACCCGCAACTTCGTGTGAATCGCCTTTTCCAAGCGTGACTACTCGCGCAAGATGCCACAAACTCTATATTCTTTGCCGTTCACAGGCTTACCGCGCGTTTCCTTCAATATTTTCGTTTCTCATTATCATTCATTTCGTAGAAGTGGGTCGGTAACGAAGGAAAGTATCTGGAAAATGGTTGTCGACGAACTCGCCCAGTTCCCTAATTAACATTTCCACCTACAATTGATCTTAAGGTAGAAATAAATGAGCTGAAAACGGAAAGGTCACTGTAATTCAAGGTGCGATGAAACCAGTCAAATTAAAGACATTATAGTTAACATTACATGACATGGTAATTAAAAATTCAACATGGCGGATGAAGTGAAGCAAGCAAACATTTCACCGTTTTCAGAACTGAAGATAACATCTCATGAGGTCTTAAGGTATATTACTAACATTCCATAATGAAATTAACGTTTAAATTACTTATAGTGACGCTTCATTCGTACAATGCATTGTTAGGCCAACTTTAAGACCTTTTTAAGGCTTTTGAAATCTTTGAAAACGCAAATCAACACTGTGGAACAAACGGTTCAGTCCTAAAGGAATCCTCTTATTTTCTCAGTACTCTCTGTTAACGATACATGTAATTGTATTTATTCTTCCAGAGGCGTTGAAAGAAGACCTTGCCCCAAGTGTCAAGCCTCGAGAAAGTATTACTGTTACACATGCTATGTGATAGTTGGACTTGATAGAAGTCTGATTCCAACGGTTCACCTTCCTGTAAAAGTTGACATGTGAGATGTGTTTATTCTCTGTGGGGTGAATGGGGACACAAATAGAAATCTGCCGACCTAAACTGTTTTTTGCCCCGGTGCATCGATCCGATTTTATTTTCGTTTGAATCCTGATCTGCGTTAATTTTTCACTTTCCATAAAATGAATAAGTTGCTTGTGGGTTATAACATTTAGAATTCATCAAAACTTTCCTGCACGATTGAACTTAATGTGTCATGTGATCAAACTTGCCCCAGCTAAAATTGAGGAATATCTGTACATATTCTATACCTGCCAACTTTTTCTGAGATATA